>NC_069688.1:33062372-33357762 GCF_023699985.2 Odocoileus virginianus
CATATTAAGAACTTAATAAATATGGATGGAATGAATGAAAAATTTATGACAATGAAGGTTGTGTAACCCAGTAGTGATATGCACAGATCTTGGATTATCCCTCTTGTTTGTAGAATTGAAAAATGGACTTTCCTTTTATAAGACTGGAGATTTGATGGGAAAATCAAAGCACACCTAAGGGGCTAAAGGGAAGAAATCTCTAACACCCGGATTGTGGAATGTGTCTGTAAAATCGGTCTCTCTGACAATGACAGGACTCTATAAAGATTCGAGTGCTAAATCAAGAAGCTGAGAGGCTCCTGGGCTGTGAGAGAGGAGAAAGGAAAACATGAATGGGAGAAGACGAAAAAGGTTTCACTCACAGGGTTCTCCCCTCCTGTTTGCATAGGGCTACCAAAGGCTGTAGCAGGCTGTTGTATTGTTTTCTTGTATGTGTGTGTGCACACGCGTGGGTGCTCAGTTGCTCATTCGTGTCCAACTCTTTGTGACCTTATGGACTGTACCCCACCAGGCTCCTCTACCCATGGAATTTTCCAGGCAAGAATACTGGAGTGGGTTGCCGTTTCCTACTCCAAGGGATCTTCCCGACCCAGGGTTCGAACCTGTATCGCCTGTGTTGGCAGGTGAGCTCTTTATCACATTTTGCCATTTCCCTTGTTGGCTGGGAAGCCATACCAGTGATGGAAAGCTAAATTATAATAACAGTGCATGGGCTGGTACTCTCAAAGTCAGTGCTGTGGTTTTGCTAAGCAGTGCCTGGAGAATGCTGGACCCAACTCTAGATGTCATTTATTGATGACAGATGCCATTTATTGCTGATCAGAATTCTGGCTTCACTGGGACTTCTTACTGGATACTTTAGGCTCCTTCACAAGACTGAATTCTTGCAGAGTTTACACAGTGTCTACTTGGTAGGAATCAGAGGATGCTGCCAATGGCTTAAAGTAGGCTTTGGGGTCAGACAGACTTGTGCTGGAACCGTGACTGTTCTACTCATTAGCTATATGTCCCTGGATGTGTTACTTAACCTCTGAACCTCATCAGTAAATCTGAGGAGAAGATATCTCCCTCCTAAAGTCACAATGACTTGAGGAAAAGTAACTATTAATACCAATGGATGGTAGCTACTGCTGCTAAGTCGCTTCAGTCGTGTCTGACTCTGTGCGACCCCATAGGTGGCAGCCCAGCAGGCTCCGCCATCCCTGGGACTCTCCAGGCAAGAACACTGGAGTGGGTTGCCATTTCTTTCTTCAATGCATGAAAGTAAAAAGTGAAAGTGAAGTTGCTCAGTCGTGTCTGACTCTTTGCAATCCCATGGACTGCAGCCTACCAGGCTCCTCTGTCCATGGGATTTTCCAGGCAAGAGGACTGGAGTGGGTTGCCATTGCTTTCTCCGATGGTAGCTACTAGTTTATACAGAGAGGAAGGTTCCCTTTTCTTCTTCTTTTCCTAACCTTTCATTCTAGGAGCCATCAAGTCCATTGCTGAGAGGGAATCACAAAGGACTGTGAGAGTAGGGGGCTTGGAAATAGCAGACCAAGTCTTGGAGGTTGGCTCTCCAGCTAACCTAGGCTGTTGGGGTCATTCACCTTGGTCTCTGCAACTAGGCAATATATGGTAGTTTCCCCTCTTTGTCAGTAATGGGTGTAGAATAGATTCCTACCCCAGAATTAGACTTGTGGGGAAGACCAGTCTGCAACAATACATTTCATAGCTTTAGTGACAATGCTCAGCCCTGTATCCACTCTATGTCTTGAACTGGAAAGAACTCAGCAAGCAACTGTGCCCAGGTATGTTCTGTCAGACGATAACAATACAATGCAGTTGTTTTGAACTTGCTTTTAAAAACAGTGTCCTCATATGATTCTCATATATGAAAAGTACACAACATTTATTGAATCCTCTGCCTTTGGAGAGTGTCGGTGCTGATGTTGCCTTTAGCAAATGTTGTTCTGCTTAGCTGGGTGCTTCAAGACCAGCACTCAGGTGTCATCTCTGGCCATCTTTCCTCATCTCCCAGTGGACTTTCTCCTGATCATGCTCCCACAGAACACTTCTCTCAAAATAGCCCCCACATTGTATAGAATAAATGAGTCGTAGGTTGGCTTATCCCAGTAAGACCTGAGCCCCATGAAGGTGAGGACCTTCCTGTGGTCAGTGAACATGATATATCCATATCCTAGCCCAACACCTGGCATGGAATGGGAACCTGGTCCGTTTTGCTGTGATTGACCTCAGCTTCACCAGTGCATTTAAGGGCTTTCTTCCTCTTGTAGAGGAAGATTCAACTCCAGTTTGAATTCAGGTGATCTCTCAGGGAGCATACACAGTGTGAGGTAGGGTATTTTGACATCAAGGGTTCTACGCTCAAACTGCCACACAGAGAGAACCACTTTCCCCATTCATGTCGTTTCCTGATCCAACCCCAAGGAGGTATCAACTGCAAAACTGCAATGGCCGATAAGCTCCGATTTTTATGTTGGTTACATTTTCCTTGCTGCTTCTTCAAAACACGGGCCTGCACGTTGCCTCTGAGACATCCTCTTTGGTCTCCCCCATCTCTCTAGATTGGATTAATAGATTGATATAGCTGTTGAACACATGCTGCCTCAGAACACTTGTGTTTTAACCCAGTAGGAACCCCAGCTGATCCCTTCGAAAGCAACTTTTAAGAGAAACTGATGTCCTGTGAACACGTTAGCAAGCTGTCACTGTGAGTTTTGTCAGCAGGCTCATCTTAGAGCGGCTGCAGACATGTTTCAAGGTTGCCTAATTATTTATGTACTGGGTCATGCTCCTTTCCAGTGATAGGCTGAGACTGAGCTGGTTCTTAAATACAGAAAGATATGCTCTGAATCCTTTACCATTCAAACAGGTCACTTTTCTATTATGTTTTCCAAACTCCTAACAATAGCATTTTGTTGTTCAGTTGCTAAGTTGTGTCTGATTCTCTGCAACCTCATAGACTGTAGCCTACCAGGCTCCTCTGTCTATAGAACTTTTCAGGCAAGAATACTGGAGTGGGTTGCCATTTCCTTCTCCAGGGGATTTTCCTGACCCAGGGATTGAACCCAAGTTTCCTGCATTGACAGGTGGATTTTTTGCCACTGAGCCACCAGGGAAGCCCAAATGCTAGCATTAAAATATATTAGAATAAAGCTAGCATTTGGAAATTTTGTTTCTACCAGCTCCTAAAGATATAGAACTGTTCTTTCAAAAACTTGCTTTTTAGTGTTTGCAAATATGAGCACTGCATGTCTAACTGTTGGTTTTTAAAATAAATGTGTGCCTGGTGTGTGTATGTGTGTGTATTTAGACAGAGAATGTAAATTTCATCTCCGTAAGTGTTATTCTGAAGACCATCCTCTCTTTAGTGTAAACGTGTGCTTATCAGTATGGAATAAATGTATTCCCCCAAAATAGGAGAGTAAATGGCCTTTTATTCAAATTGAATTTTTTTTTATAATCGTAAAAGCTTTATTATCAAGCACATCATTTTTCTCTACCTACAGATTTGGAGGGTAGAAAAAGAAAGCATTTGGGGGCCAGTTCTTTGAATCAAAGCAAATCAAGAATTGGCAAAACTGTAGTTTCCTGACTATTTACCGACCTGATTGGTATCATTTTCTGAGCTTGGGAGAACGGTATTCATTCATTTTTATTTTACTTCTGCAGACTGAGTTTAGTAAGTAATGTGGAAGCCATCTAACATAAATAAATTGCTGCAAGATAACAAACAGAATTGGAATTCATGCTTGCATTCCCTTGGTTCTTTTTCTTCTTCTTTTTCCTCTCTTCTACCCAGCTCTCCCTGGGAAGGCCTGTAATATGCTTTACAGGATGTTGAGCGGTCTAACTTACCAAGCTTCACGTGGCCCTCAGTCATTCATACGTTTTCCAAAACCATAAAGGTGGCAGTGAGGGAGGAAGTTCAAATTCAACTTGTCATAGAGGTATAATTTAACAATAGCTGAATCAAAAAAGATGATTAAAATCATACCTGCTAATATGAGGACACCACGATTCTGTTAAACCAGGCAGCATTTCCGAGCTACTTCTGTCAAATTCAGCATTTCCATGGCTTTAAAGTCCCTAACCCCTTCTGTCTGCCAGATTTGCAAGACTGGAACTAGAAAATAAAGTGAATGTTCAGAACACCTCCAAGATGGCTTTGTCTGGGACAGTGTGCCTGGCATCCCATAGGGAAACACTTCCTCCAAGAATTGGCTCCGTAGACATTGCTTCTGAGAAGGAAATCAAAGCAGAGATTCCAGTATGAAGTCATGGAAGCCCCTTGCCAGTCCTTGGTTCATTTGAAGCTTCGATTGCAAAACCTGGCTACCTCCACTCTGGCTCTTTCTCCTCAGGATATTGCTTCATGAGGAAACAATAGGGTGTTGTGCTTTGGTGCTGAGACACGTTCAGTTCAGTTCAGTTGCTCAGTCATGTCAGACTCTTTGTGACCCCATGGACTGCAGCACACCAGGCAAATTAGGGAGCTCATTCTTGCCTTTGTTTCCTGGGGAAATGACTTTATTTTTCACCTGTAAAGTAGATGTATCAACAACAGTAACCAGTCAGAGACTATGTCCTTTGTAACAAGCCCCATGCTCAATATTATTCTTACGGTCCCCCTATGAGGGAAATTCTTGCACTCAAAGAGGAAGGGACTTGAGGCTTAAAAGTACCATCTTGTGACTGGCCAAGATGACACTCTTGAAATGCCGTGGCTGGAGTCTGTAAGACCACCACACCCTGCTACCTGGTGACTAGGTCCTTTTGAGAACTCGCCTCCACTCAGGTGGGAGAGAACATGTGCTCTATGCTCTGCTGGATGTGGTCTAATCTTCTTTTTTGGCCATTGGCGGTGGGGTCGGGTGGGGGTGGGGTGGGGCGGGGTTGACAGGCTTGTAGGTAAAAGCCACGTGCAACTAGTTTTGTCTACTATGGAGAGAATAACTTAATTCTGGCTGATTTTTTTTTTTTTAACTAGCTACTCCTTTGGTGTCATAGAAACATAGCGTTAGTCTCCTATTCTTCCCTGTCAAAAAATTACAGTGCAGCGGCCCAGCATAGCCGGAGGAGCTGGCAGGTGAGGGCAGTCTTGGAGCAGGGAGGAGGCTGAGCACCGTCCTTAGAGGTGATGGGACAGGAACTAGTGCACTGGGACCCGAGGGGGAAAGAAGCTGTGGACAGTGTTCATCCTTCTCCCTCGGGATAGAAACCTCTCAAAGTGAACCCCTTGTTTAAGGGCAGTGAATTCAGAAGGCAGCTCATCTATTTGTCCCCTGTTCTTTCTCTCAGTGTAATTAAGGAGACTTTGAAGAAGGAATATTGTGCTAAAGCCTAGATAAGAGCCCGCTCTCCATCCATCTCTGCAAATCCGTCAAACCTCATTTGATTTTAATATTTTTCTTGTGGATTTCGCTGTGCTGCTGTGAGGGGAAGCAGGTGGGGCAGGGGTAGAGAGGAGGGTTCCTGGGCAGCAGAAACCCTCGTGGAAACCCGTTTTTAATCTGGATGATGGCTTGGTAATGTAAGCAGTGAGAGTTGGCAGAGGAGTGAAAACTGTAGGATTAATGGCCCCAAGCCTAATTCCCTGATACCTTTTAAAAGGCCAGCTAAGCAGCTGGCTGTCTCCTTTCACTCCACATACACACTCTCCCATATCCTGAATTTTTTTTTTACCTTTAGCCATTTTTAACCCCTTCCCTGAATCTGATTTTTAGCATCAAATAAGGGTCAAATGAATCGGCTCTACTCCAATATAAAATGAAAAGCTTTTAAAAAATGTGTGTCAGAGAGAGTTGATGTGTATGATAATATGAATCAAAGATGCTTAATATTCTAATGGGAAGACTTGGTCATGAAACTTGAGATGGTTGTTTGCATTACAAAGTGATCTGGGACTTTTTTTTTTCCCCATGGTGCAAATTTTTAAAAATATAAACTCTTATGTGACTGTTTGCGCATGCTCACAGGCACATACATTCCTGCCTATATGTGCATGGCTGTGATTTTCCATTTAAACTCTCGGAATATGTGTTTTCTTATGGAAGTAGAAATAAACCCAACAAATGTTCCCAATTCTTGTAGATGTTCCAGATACAATCTAAAGGCAGGACCCTCCTCGTACTTTAAAATCTTACTGCTTTATCCCCGTTTTCCTCTAATGCCGGGCTGAAACTCATGGGATCTTTGAGAGGCAAGCCAGGGTAGCTATCCACAGCTGGTCTGGGCACGTCCGTGTGAACCCCTACAGGTGTAAGTGTGGAGGTAATGATCATTACTTCGGATGCAAGTGGAAGCACCAGGCAGGAAGCAAAAGGAGTGTGACTGACTCTGGCAAACAAGAAGTTGATGAGTGTTTCCAGCATGAAGCCTTTGAAGTGGGTCAGCAGGAAAGGAAGAAAAGGCAAGGCGGCGAGTTGCAGGGAGAAGAAAATTTCTTGTTGCCTAGGTTATTCCGGGCGATTCTGACATACCAGTCCCTGTTAGTGTGGTGGGTAAACAGTCTCATTATTGCTGTCATTTGCATTATTATTGGAAGATAATTAACGACACTAACATTTTCATATAACACTCAGACCTGAATGGGTCTTATGGAGATCCCTTCATTCTTGTGTGAAGTTGTTTACTGGTTAATTGTGGAGTGCTGGAAACCACTTGTGATTTGCTCTGGTTGTGAGTGTACCCTGCTGTGCCTGATATGTTTTGTAATCTGATTACATTGGCCATACCAGTCAGATTGGCTTAATTCTTTCCGCCCTAGTCTAATGCCTGGCAGTATAGGTGTTCAGTAATGACTGAGGTGATTACAATATGCATTAAACCAAAATACGGGAGCCTTTGTATAATTCTTGTTGTCATGACGGACTAGATAACATCTGATGTTTGAGGATCGTGGGGGTGCTTTTCCCAAATCACAGATAAACCCCCTCACATGTCTCTATGAGAGCCAAGTCAAACGAGCCAGGATGTTATTAAATTGCTCCCTGTAACTTCATAGACTTCCTTGGTTGACAGCCATTCTGATCATGTCATCTCTAGATTTCCCATTGACAGTGGATTAGTTTCCCCACCCAGAGGTTTCACCAATTTGATTACAGCAAGCCCAGGATGCTTCTAGAGATTGAATTCACCAGTTGACGCTTGAGCCAGTCTTCCTGTTTAGATTCAGTTAAACACTCACATTTACACGTTTCCATGTTTCTTTTTAGCTCCTTTCTCCACCGCTTCCCTTCATTTCCCCTAGCGGGCCTCTCCCCTCTCCAGATGCAACGCAGGGATTAAACTGGATGCCGTGATAAAGGAGGCAGTGTCATTTGAAGCATGTTTCTTATAATGCATTTAATTTGCCCCAGTCAGGATCAGCCGAGGGCTGTCTAATGACAAGTGACAGAGGTGGCAGCCTTGGGGAGGAGATGGGTATACTGTCCATGTGCTGCTCTGAAACAGGACCCTGCTCATGGTGGAAAGGATAACTAATTCAGACTCACTTTGCATTCATGGTGGACAGGAACATATTTCTCCGGTATTACTTAAAAAGGACTTGGAGGTGGGAATGAAGGCAGCAGGCAGAATTAAGAATGTAAGTACAAATAGCGCTGTCGTCTCTGTGGTTGTCCCTCTGGATGGAAGCTGTTAATTTTAACAGCGTTGTAAAGAGAGAGAGAATCGGGAACCTCGTGCTGCGGTCCACTGCTCACTCGCCTTCCCACCAGCCTCGTACAAAACCCAGCCCGCCCGCCATGGAGGGAGGGAGTCCAAGAGGCGTTGCCGCTGCTGCTCACTGTCTGTTCTCAGGAGACATGAACCAGAAGCACAGCAAGGGTGGCGAGAGTTCTTACCACTTCGCAGTCTGGTTAGTTCCACGCTGAGGTGGGAGCAGAAGGCGCCGGGGATTAGGGACAGGCTCAGATGTTCCGCAGCACCCTAGGGGTTGATCGGCCTGCTTGAGTGCCAATCTCTTGAATTGATGTTGCTGTCTGTACCCCAGGGAGGTCAGCCTGGAAGCTTCTTGCCTCACTGCCCAAATTCCATTTGCACCCAGCAACCCTCAGAGGATTGTGGAGACCTTTTGTTTCTTCATGCCGTTCTCCCTGTGAGCTTCCCATATGGCCTTGGCGTGAAACAGGTGGATCTAAACCCCGGGGTTTTAACAACACAGCTTTGGTTGTTCTCGGAGACCTTTGCTTCTGTCCAAATGGCTTTTCTGTGCCTCCTCTCATGAAAGATTACAAAATGCTCACGTTTTTTCCTCTGACTTCATCATACTTCTGTGCTTAGTTACTTAGCTGAACGTTCACAGGGATAAGAAAGATGGCATATCATGGCCATTTTTGTTCAGGAAGAAAGGACCCCCTCAAGGGAAGATGAAAAAAAGGGTGTGTCAACCAGCCATCAGTCACTTGGATGTATATACAGACACATACATATACATACAGATAAATATCTACACACTTGTGGCTCAGACAGTAACGAATTTGCCTGCAATGCAGGAGACCCAGGTTTGATCTCTGGGTCAGGAAGATCCCCTGGAAAAGCGAATAGCTGCCCACTCCAGTGTTCTTGCCTGGAGAATTCCATGGACAGAGGAGCCTAGCAGACTACAGTCCATGGGGTCACAAAGAATCGGACACGACTGAGCAACTAACACACTTACGTATGTATGTATATGTGGTGTATAGATGTGGCTATAATAATGTGTCAGGTACTTTTCCGGGATTGTCCAGAAGTGAAAGAGGGAACACAGTTTTAAACATATAAGATTATATTTTGGAATAACATGTCTACAGCCAAGTCTTCCTTCACCCTCCCAAATGTGCACCTTCTGCTATCTTCCCATCTCAGAAAAAAAGCAAGTCCTCTCTCCGTTTGCTCAGGCCAAAAGCCTTGATCTTGCCCTTGACTCCTTTCTCTCATAAACCACATCCAGCTCACGGGAACATCCTGTTTGTTGTAACTTTGGGAGACAGCCAGAGCCCAGCCATCGTCTTATCTCCAGGGGCTTATCTCCAGGGCTTCCTCCTGAGTCTCAGTCACGGTCACCTCTCACCTGACCGTTGCAGCGGCTTCTTAGTACACAGGGGCTGCCAGAGAAAAACACCCCAGACCGGGCGGCTTCTCAGCAACAAACATCCATTTCTCACGGTTCCGGCGACTGGAAGCCCGAGGCCAGGGTGCCAGCATGGTCGGGTGAGGGCCCTCTTCAGCGTCACAGGCTCCTTGCTGTGCCCTCACATGGCGGAAGGGGCAAGGGAGCTCTTGGGCCTCTTCACAGGGGCATTCATGCTCATTCCTGAGCACCCGGTGCTCTGGTGGTTTAAGAATCTGCCTGCCAATGTGGGGGCACTGGTTCTATCCCTGGCCCAAGAACTAGGATCTCCCATGCAGTGGGACAGCTAAGCCCGTGCGCCAGAACTCCTGAGCATGCTTGCAGCAGCTGCTGAAGTCTGGGAGCCTAGAGCCCGTGCTCCACCGTCAGAGAAGCCACCACAATGAGAAGCCTGCATGCCACAGCCAGGGAGTAGCCCCTGCTCGCCGCAACTAGAGAAAGCCTGCTTGCAGTGGTGAAGACCCAGTGCACCCAAAACAAAAAAGAAAGAGAGAGAAAAGTCTCATTTATGGGGGCTTTGCAGTCTTGGCCATATTCAGCTTTCAAAAACCCCACCTCCAAACACCATCACGTTGAACCTAAGGATTTCAACCAAAATTTAGGGGACAGGACACAAACATTCAGACCACAGTAGCTTCTTAATTATCCTTCCTGCTTCCCCCACTCACCATTTGGCCCCCTACCAGTTCTCCACCCTACAGCCTCCAGAGGAAAGCTTTGAAAAGATAAGTCGGTTCTTACCCTTCCTTTGCTCACAAACCCTTAATAGCTTCCTGGCTCACTCACAAGAGATCCATATCTCCTCCAGGATCTACAAGATGCTGTCTGATGTCATATCCTAACGCTTCTCCTCATCACTTGTCTCCCAATTGACACATATGCTCCAAACAGTAGTAACTGTAGCAGAACTGGGAATAGAAGTAATTTTCTTACCAGACTTCAGCTGATTTTTGCTAGCTAGAGTCTTCCTGTTGGAAAGTATCTTTATGAGAGCATTTGCTTTGGGGTCATGTGTTTTTCAGCATGAGCTACCCATTCTCTTTTCTTGGCCCTGCAGTAAAGCTTTTTCTGCTCCGGAGTGGGGGTGGGGAATCACTTATTTTGGGCATTTTCCTAGGTGGGTGCATTTGAGACTTTGCTGACAAATCCTGGGGCCTTACCTTGCAGTGGCTGTATTGTTTGGAGGTTACTGAAATCGTCCCGTGAGTGTCCAAAGCTCAGGAGATAACTAAACTGGAAATAGAAGGCACGTCAGGGATCAGCCTTTGTCCTCAGTGAGCTTGTGCCAAGGAGGCCTCCCCTGCCCCTCATTTGTCCTCGGGATAGTGCCTTCAGCACTGGGGTCCCTGGGCTGGAGGGAAGCCCTTCTGAATGCTTTCTATGTCTGGATTAGTGAAAAGCAAACTAGACACTGTGGTATTTGGTCCTCCTGCCGCGTGCAAAAGCGCTCGGTGACTTCTTTTGACTTCATATAAGAAGCATCTTTAAATAGATTGAATCCAAGGTGAGAATGTTGATCACGCCCACTCTGTCTTCCTGACTTGGAGCCTTTTTTTCCCCCTCAAGGGCATTTCCAACAAAGGAGTACAGCTTTCAGATTTGTAAACTGCCACCTTATTATCCTATTAGTCAATTACAGCTGCTGAAGAGCAGGGTAAGTGACAGTATGGCAGATTACAGCAATTTATTTGCCGTTCTCATCGTCTTATTCAGCATATCATCAGGCTGTTTAAATTTAATGATAGGACTTTTACATGTGTCTTAGAGCAGTTGAAGTTGTAATCAAAATGTTTAGGAAAAACCCCTACTGACCTGGGTAAGTGCTGCCTCCTTCAGCATTGCTGGTAATGCCTCATCGTCATTTTTATTAGCAGAGCTGATTCTAATTAGGAGAAGCAACCTCTTTTGAAAAGAAAAGTAGGGCTTTTTGGTGTGTGCAGGGCTCAAGAAAGATGGTGAGGATGGAAATCTCTTACTTAGGTTGATGTGCAAATAAGCGCCAAGTAGCTAACTTTTCCTGAGAAGCTTGGTGGAGTCTGGGAATGGAGGAGGTTGTGGGCGTGAGGTCAGGATGGGGTGTACAGTATTGGCACTGGGAGTAGTTTGGAGGAAGGAGAGCTGTGGAGGAAAAAATAACTGCCCTCTGGATGTCTAGTTCTCTTTCAAGCTAAACACCATCATTTTTTTTTTTTTTTTTTAGTAGTGGCTGCAGTGAAACAAAATCTGTATAAAAAGAAAAAGCAGTTGAGAACTTAGAATCTTTAGATCTTATGGTCAGGATGAAATAGTGGAGGACCTGTTGCCTTGAACTTGTCCACACCTTCAGTTTCCTTGGTGGGCGTGAGAGGTTGTTGTTAATAACTATATAATGGGGAGACTTCAGTCTTGGCAATACCCAGCTTATTCCAAACTTCAGTATACTCTCTGGTCTTCACTGATAGTTAAAGACTTCATTATTATTGAGCTCTCAGGATACCATTCAATTGTAAAGTCAACAACAACTGGTCTCCTATGAGTTTAAGCTCAACAGTTTAATACCCATAATCTCAGGGTTATGTGAGACCAGGGTTTCTCAGTCTTGACACTACTGACATACGGGGTTGGATAATTCGTTGTTATAGGGGCTGCCCTGTGCATTATAGGATGTTTAGCAACATCCCCAACCTCTACCCCATGGATGCCAATAAGACCCACCAATCACCCAGTTGTGACCACCAAAAATGTTTCTGATAGTTCTGAAGATCCCGTGGAAGACAAAATCAACTACTCCTGATAATTCACACTTTACATTATCACTAGCAAGTAACTCAGACTTTTGGCATATACTTAACAAATATGTAATGAATATCTACTCTGTGTAAGTCAGCACAGAAGGGAATGAAATAAGATACTTCTCTTACTGTTTGTGACAGTGTATAGTACCTGTTGGTATAAAATATATATCCTAAAGTGAAAGTCACTTAGTCATTTCTGACTCTTTGTGACCCCAAGGACTATACAGTCCATGCAGTTCTCCAGACCAGAATACTGAAGTGGGTATTCTTTCCCTTCTCCAGGGCATCTTACCAACCCAGGGATTAAACCCAGGTCTCCCACACTGCAGGCAGATTCTTTACCAGCTGAGCCACAAGGGGAGCCCACATTTCATAGTAACTTGGGGGAGACAGTTTTTTCATTCATTTTTTGAAATCATATATTCTTTGAAAGTTATTTCAAGTGGTTTTCTGAGAGAAATCATTATTTTGTTATATCAAATTTTACATCATGTGCTAGAGTCTAGCTGTAGGTTTTTCAGAGTTGGCAGAGTAATTGAATAGTCTGGGCACTGTATGCTATAAAGCCACATGGTGGTGTTGCTTGAACTTTCTTAAGCAGTTAGACCTAAAGATGCTGTCATATTTTTGGCACATTGCTTTCTTTCCATACTATTGAATCATTGAATTCAAAGTATGTTTTCTATACTTTTTTTTGGATGGCTTGGATCCTTAACAGTGGAAGAGCATGGGCTTAGGTCACCTGAATTACTTAGTAGTTCAGGGAGAATACAGTAAGCAAGTGCTAAGTGACAAGTGGTGATAGTTTAATCACTAAGTGGTGTCCAGCCCTGTGACTCCATGGACTGTAGCCCACCAGGCACCTCTGTCCATGGGATTTTCCAGGCAAGAATACCCTGGGGGATCTTCCTGACCCAGGAATTGAATCCGTGTCTCCTGCATTGGCAGGCAGATTCTTTACTGCTGAGCCCCTGGGGAACCTGACAACTGATGGTACTGGAATTTAAGTAAAGCATGATATCAGGGTCCAAGACAGTCAAGGAAGGCAAAAGGAAAGAATTGGGACTTGAGAAGGCCTTGAAAGAAAGACAGAGCTTGGAGAAGCAGAAAAGTAGGGAAACCAGAGTCTGTTATAAAGAGCTACATTAGCTCCTGTTTTCTTTAGAAATCACAGTTCAAAGGCATTTAGCTAAGACCTGAGAGCAATGAAGGACCACTTGCCTTGGGTTCTAGCAAACATTCAGTTTTCTCTAAACCATTTACAGAACCCTTAACTAACCCCTATTGCCCTTTTTAGGATGTATAAATATGGTATGTTACTAGAACGAGAAATATTATATAACCTTATTCTCCCTATTTCCAAAGCTATTAAGCAAGTAAAAGTTGTGAGACTCATGCTCTTACCATCTACAAGGATCATGAATCTTTCATGAATCTACAAGATTCATGAATCTATATGAATGTAATTGTATTGTTTAATCTATTATTATATCATCTATTTTTATTATCACCATAATGTTGAGATAGTTCAGTACAGCATAAAATGATAACCTCTGTGAAAATGACTTGACATGTATTTCTACTAACTTCATGTTTATTTAGATACCATAAGAATTTTTATTTTTAATATTCTTAAAAACAGGTATTCTGAGAAGCACTATTATATTTGAGTAGAATAGTGTTATTTTTATCAATTTTTTAAATATCTTTCAAACTGTGGATATTTGATAAAACAGAAAAGTCAGATGAGCAATGAGAGAGAGAGAGAAATTATTGTATGAAAAGAATAAGGGATTGGAGGTGTTCCTGGAAACATTTTGCTTGGTGGTGTGTCCTTATAATATTTTTGAAAGATTAAATGTAGCATGGTATTTCTTAGTAGAGGCAAGATAAAGAAATATCTCTGAGTCATATAGTACCATAGTCATATAGTATATATAAGCCTATAGCTCTATCTAAAGAATTATTAGCCAGTAGATGTCTTAGAAAATTAAGATATGGCCTGGAAAATAGATGTAACTGTTTCTTATATGTTACCAAGGTAAGAAAAAGGTTACCACTTTTCATGAAAAGAAAGCTTTCTTGGCTAAGCTTTCTGTTAAGCAGAGGTTTTATTATTGGTAGAGTGCTTCCAATGATTTATTTCTCTTTTTAAAAGATTTTTAAAACATTTGTTTAAAATGTTTAAAAAAAAAACGTTTATTTAATT
Source organism: Odocoileus virginianus (assembly GCF_023699985.2). Taxonomy (NCBI): domain Eukaryota; kingdom Metazoa; phylum Chordata; class Mammalia; order Artiodactyla; family Cervidae; genus Odocoileus; species Odocoileus virginianus. The sequence goes on from NC_069688.1 coordinate 33,076,474, forward strand.
GGCCATGCCTGATCTTAACTGTGGCATGTGGTATCTTCTATCTTTGTTGCAGCAAGCGGAATCTTTAGTTGCAGTATGTGGGATCTAGTTCCCTGACCAGGGATGGAACCTGGACCTTCTACATTAGGAGTGTGGAATCTTGACAGCCATTGTACCACTAGGGAAGTCCCTCCAATGATTTATTTCATTCCCATTTCATAAATGTGTAGTGGAGGAACATAGATTACTTAACAGCCTCAAAGTCACAAACTAGTAAGTTGTGAAACAGATTCAAACTCTGGTGACCCAGCATCAGATCCTAAGCTTTTGTTTGTTTGTTTGTTTTAATCCTAGGATTTTAGTCTCTATCCTATGTCATGTGGAATTTCTAACTAGGCATATCGAAGCCCTTGAGTTAATTTTACCCAATTAAAACAAGGTGAGCGGGTAAGACGCCTACCTTCTGAAACTGGGAAATGAGATGAACGTAATTGACTTGGCTACCTTGACCACAGAATAAGAAGACATAGGAAAAGCAGTGATCTAGCGGTTCCTACTGGGTCTTGCCCAGTAACTGGATAAATATCTGGTTTCTGTCTCTCAGGGATAACTTTCCCTTGGAATTTGATTTCTTTCTTTCTTTTTTTTTTTTTTTTTTTGTGCTCAGCCAATTTGCAGGTAAATCCATCACATCTGTCATGCTATGGTGCTGCCAATTTGGTTTAGTAAATGTTTACTAAGTCAACAGCCTAGCTGTTTTGCCTCTGAGAGTAGGAATGCTGACACTCATTCTTGTACAGAGAGCACAGTTGGTAGCCACTAAATATTTGTGGCATCAAACTGACTGATAGGTCATCTTTGTTGTGTTTCCACTAGAGCTCACACTGAAACGGAAAGAAGCTAACCCTGAAACTCTAGTGCCTGGCATTCACCAGGAGACTGAATTCAGTGCAGTGGGAGGTAGACCATTTGTTATTCTGCCCAAGAGGGCTTAATTGCTGACACATCAAAAGAACTTTATTCTGAAACCAGTTCACTTACAAGTTATACTTTTACATATAATGTTGTTGCCATTAAAAAAAATCTCTGTATTAAATGCCTAGTATTTAACAAATATGGGTTTCCCTGGTGGCTCAGTGGTTAAGAATCCACCTGCCAAGCAGGAGATGCTGGTTGGATCCCTGGATCAAGAAGATCCTTAGAAAAGGAAATGGCAACCCACTCCAATATTCTTGCCTGGAAAATCCCATGGACAGAGGGGTCTGGCAGACTACAATTCATGGGGCGCCAAAGAGTCAGACATGACTTAGTGACTCAAGAACAACATTTAACAAATGTATCATCTCATAACAACCTCAGGAGCTGTGTATTAGATTCATCACCTTAACATAAAAACTGAGACTCTGAGAGAGGTCACACAGTTGAATGTGTTGAATGTGTACAGTCATGCAACTTTCAACTGGTAATTGAAATCAGGTCTAGTGGACTCAAAATTATAAGTTCATTTTATTAATGCCATTCCCAATGCTAGTTTAAGGACCAAAGGGCCAATGTCCCCTGGAGAAGAAATTCTGTCTTTTGGAAGACTGTATAGTTGGGAAGTCCCTAAGTATACATACTGTGTTCGAGTGAAGAATAAGGTAAAAAATAATGAACTCTTTCATAATGTAGCCACCAGAAAGAAGCCCTCAGCTTCCTCGGAATATGTGGATGACTCAGAGGCAGGACATGAAGGAAGGTCTTGACAGGACAAGTTGGTTGGGATAAGACGCTTATCAAGAATTCCAGCACTACGTTTTGAGCCAGGAAATGTATTTCTTCCCTCCTCCTGGTATGTCATCCTTTTGAACCTGTAGGAGGCACTGTTGTTTCTTTATAACTCTATCTCAGAGTTGCCAATCTATATTTTTCTTTTCTCTGTTTTGTCTCATTTTAAAAAAAAAAAAAAGACACAAAAACCAAAGAACTATTTTAGGGTCCTTTTGTCACCACCACCAATATTAGCATCAATATTACTAGGACAACTTTAGCTTTTAGATATTAAGAAACATGGGACTTAATATAGCAATTTGATTTTGCTGTTTAATTTACATTTAAATCTAGACAAGCTCCCACCTTTTAATATTTACTTAAAATATTTACTCTTACACATATACACAGCACTTGATAGGAATGCATTGAAGATGAGTGTTGATTTATTTGGTTTGTTTTTTAGTAGGTAATGCTGCCGTCTATGGGATCACACGGAGTCAGACACAACTGAAGTGACTTAGCAGCAGCAGCAGCTGTCTGTATTGCTGTGCGTTACAAGGGGGTCACTACATCAGCAGCTCTTCAGTCTGAAGAGTGTACTGATGTGTAGGCTATGCCCTGACACCCTTATCTGTACTCTGATGGTATGGTAGCTTTCAAAATAAACACCTATTTGTAGCTGTTTTTAGATTCATCTCTAAAGCATTACTCAAGGAGAAAAAAAAAAACAAACTGAGCAGACCCTCTGTTAATGGGAAGCCCCTTCTGTGTTGCATTTCAGTCTGTTTTTAAGCTGAAGCTGATATGCACTTTGTGAAAAGTAAATCTAAATCCTTTGTGCTAACCAAGGGACGTTGAGCCATGTTGTTACTGCAGAAAGCTGGAAGGAAGAATGGCAAGTTTATTTATTTTTTATCATTAATCATACAGTATATAGCTTGGTGCCACACCTACCCTCTTCCCCAACAGACACCACTACTAAGTGCTGGTTTAATAAAGCAACCCAGCAGGTGAATATTTAGGGGTTAGTGGAATGCCGGTAGTTTCGCTTCAGTGCAGTGGAGAGAACAGAGGAGAATTTGGGGGCGGGGCCATTTCCAGCATGCTGGAAAGTGTGTGAGCTGACATACATTATGACACAGTCGTAATTTTGAAGCATGATGTGTTTGTGAATTGGCTCTGTTACTGTAATTTGTGGCTGTTCATCCTTGGGTGGTATTTTAAGATGCAGGTTTTATCATTATTATTCAGATATGGTGGGACTGACAGACCAGGAAATGATTGCTATTGAAAAGATAGGTTGTTACTAACAGTTTTGGGGTGGGGGTGGGGGGATGCCGTTCCACTCAGGGCCATGTGGCGAAGCAAGCACCTGGGTTGGTGAGGAAGCAAGGGAGGAACCTAGACAAATGTGTGTATGGGAGGTGGGGGGTGAGGGGAAAGGGGTTTGATGGGAAGGAAAGGGTGAGTCCCAGTAAACAGTCTTAGGATTGGCTAGTTGAGAATCACTTCAGCCAACTGACTCTGGAGCATACAAGCTGTCTCTTGTCTGGTACCTGGCCCTGGAATGAATAGGGTCAGGGGATGGTGGCATGGGTGGCATCTCCTCCCCTAACAGAGGAGGAGATTGGAGGTGTGGGTTCTGGGCTGATGGGTTTACAGTCTCTAGGAATTAGCTAGCTCTGAGAGGGGCAGTCCCTTCAGTGTCCACCAGGTCCCAGATGCCAAAAATACCAGTATAAAGATAGGCTTAATACAGGTGGTATAAAGCTCCCTGCCCCTTGGACAGCTGGCACTGATGATTGCATATAAGACACACACTCATCTACCTCCGCCACTTCCAGTTGCCACAAGCTAGGCACGTGAGCACATAGACTTGGCCTGCAGCTGATTTCATTCTTTACAAAGCAGTGGCACCAAAGAGTCATTTGTTGATTCTCTTCCTCCTTCATTTTTCTTTCAAGGCTCTTGAGAATGTGAGACTCCTCTTTGTTTTCTTACTGCCTAGTATGGAGTAAGGAATGATGTCAGGGAATGGGGTGGAGAAGAGGGAGGGAGGTCTCATAGTATTTAGTTGTGTTCTTTTTCATGCTTAAACAGACTTAAGGAATTTTCAGAGCAGAGTCTTGTTTCAAGTATATGACCATTTTCCAGTTAGAGTCACTTATTAACCTCCACTTCCATGAGCAGAAGCTCCCAAGTCTCTTTGAAGGCACAGAGCAAAGATTTCCTTCCTCCCTCCATCCCTCTCCAAATCCCCAGTGCTACTCCTAAGCTGGTTGAGAGGTTGAAAAGCTCACAGATGTGAAGACAGAAGCAGATTTGCACCTTTATGGCATGGACACTTTGATGTCTTCTTACAGAGAAACTACCCTGTGTAATTCAGAATTTTTAAATGTACATACAAGACTGATTGCAGTTTACCTGCTAATGCTGTTAAAATGGAATCTGGCCTTGATTCCAGCTGGTCTGTGGTCTCTGAAAAGACAACCACACAAAGCCACTCACGGAGCTCTCTGCCCTCCGGAAGCCGTCTCCAGGGTACACTCCACTGAAACCATTGCTTAGCTAGGGGCCTTTCCTGAGGATAACTCTAGTTTGGGTTTGTCTAGTTGTGCACTGCCAAGGTAACAAGGGATCTCAGAAAGCTAGAAGGAGAGAGGGTATCAATAGAAGTTCCTGGAGAAGAGGACCTGAATTGACTCACACTCCATTAGCTTGGGTTAGCTTCAGCCGTTCAAGATTGCCAATGGGTGTTTCATGGCTGTGATAATTTTCATGAGCTTTTATTGTTGCTTTCCCTGACAGGACCATTCAGGGCCAATGAGGATAAGCACTGTCTAGTGAAGAGCAGTTCCTGTGGTTTTCTGGAAGTCAGTTGTAATCTCAGAAGTTGCGGCCCAAAGGCCAAAAAGAAGTTTGTAAAGGAAGTAGAAGTTGACCAGGTGGTGGTGGTTTAGTCGCTAAGTCGTGTCCGACTCTTGTGACCCCATGGACTGTAGCCCGCCAGACTCCTCTGGCCATGGGATTTCCCAGGCAAGAATACTGGTGTGGGTTGCCATTTCCTTCTCCAGGGGATCTTCCTGTTCCAGGATTTGAACCCAGGTCTCCTGCATTGAAGGCAGATTCTTTGCCAGACTGAGCTAGGAGGGAAGCCAGAAGTTGACCAGGAGATGATGTCAAACAAATGAAACCTTGAGTTGATTTTTTCCCCTCAATGCTAGGTACCCAAGACCACTTTTAAATGCCAGTACTTAAAAGGATAATTCAAAATCACATCCCCTTTTTTAGTAGATCCCCTTTTTCATAACAAAAATATGTAATTGAAGACAATATGCATGCTTTGGGGATGGTTTAATTGGGTTAGAACTCTTCACTGAATATTGAGTGTTTTTATGTTTATTGCTTTCTTTCTTGACATTTCCCAGAAGGCAAAACCTTTTAAAAAAATTGTAGTGTATAGTGCCACATTATATTTTTAATACTCATAGCTCTTAGGACACTGATAGACTCAAGGACTGACTGTGTAACCTTGCTTTAGAGGAAGTAAGTTGACTTACAGACTGATGCTGGGCAAGATTGAGGGCAGGAGGAGAAGGGGGCAACAGAGGGTGAGATGGTTGGATGGCATCACCGACTCAGTGGACATGAGTTTGAGCAGACTCCAGGAGATAGTGAAGGACGGGGAAGCCTGACGTGCTGCAGTCCATGGGGTTGCAGAGAGTCGGCCATGACTTAGCAACTGAACAAAAAACAAGAAAATCTCTAAAGCTGTGAAGTAATGATCTATGTCATTTTTCTACTCTGGGGATTTTACTGAGGCTAATTGAGAACTGGTGGAACTGAGTATTGATGAGGGTGGAGGGTCTTAATAGCAGTGACATTAAGACAATAGGAAATTACAGTAGCCCACTAGACATTGCCTCCCCCCCGCAGCCACGAGCCCCACAAACAAACCTGCCATTGGCCATTTAAAATAAACTAAATAGCAAGAACAAAAATCCAACTCTCTTGCTTTTGTCTGGCTGCAGTTTCTTTCGTAGGCTTAGATCTTGAGGTACATGTTACCTGGCAGAAAATTCTCATTAGATTTATCACTACTTGATTTCTTAATAGTATTTCTCATCAGAATAACGTTTGGGGAAGATACTTTATGCCAAGCCAGTCCCAGGGAACCTCTGGAAGAAGACTGTGATTTCTGTCTGCAGCAGCAACCACAGTTTCGGAGAAGCACTGGGCGTGGTTTTGTGGCTCGTCTCTCTTTAGGGCTGCTCATCACTTCAACCACAAAATCACTGCCAACCTTCAGAAGGGGAAAGAAATACTGGCCAGCTGACTTTTTCTTTTCTTTGTTTTTTAAGGACAGTCAGTGACTTGGGTTTTTAGAGACCAGCCCCCTGAGTCGTGTTTGGAGTTCCCCAATACAGTCTTTGTAGAAATGTGGGTTAGTTTCTACATTGCTACAAACCAATCCTCTGCATTAGGGTTGGCCTCTGTCCTGGAACCACAGAAGTGGTTTGCTCTACCAGTTGACTCATCCTGCTTAACTTCTGTATCACCATGGAGAACCAGCCCATGAGGCTGTGAGACAGGGAATCTTGCAATGAGTGGTAAAGACTGGCCAACCTTCATTAAAAACCAAGAATCATTCATTCGTTTATTCATTCACTCAACTGTATTTATGGACTTCTCCAAATGACCCAGGCAGTTCTCCAAAAGCTATATGGATGCAGTAATGAACTAGACCCTCAATTGCAAAACTTTTTCTTTGAAGTGCCAGATAGTAAATATTTTAGGTTTTGCAGGCCTTAACTGTTCCTGTTACAGCTCAACTCTGCCTGGATGTTTTGGGTTTTTTGTTTGTTTGTGTGTGTGTGTGTGTGTGTGTGTGTGTGTGCGCGCGCGCACGTGTGCATAGTAGTAGCCGTATTGTTGTTGTTGTTTAGTTGTATCCGACTCTTTTGCTACTCCGTGGACTGTCTGTCTGTCTGTGGGATCCTCTGTTCATGGGATTTCCCAGGCAATAATACTGAAGTGGGTTGCCATTTCCTTCTCCAGGGGACCTTCCCATCCAGGGATTGAATCAGCATCTCTTGCGTTGGCAGGCAGGTGTTTTTTTTTTTTTTTTTTTTTAACCACTGAACCACCAGGGAAACCCCAGTAGCACATGAATAGCCATAGCAGTGTATAAATGACTATTAGCTGTGGTTCTAATGAAACTTGATTTATAAAAACAGGTAACATGTGACCCACTCTTTACCACCCCTGAACTAGACGATGATATTCTTGGCTTTGTTGAGTGTACATTCCAATAGTTTGCATTTAATTTCTACAAGGTAGTTGTATTTTATGCAGAAGATATGTTCCTAAAGGCCTCATGTAATTCACAACAAGAAAAGTTCAAAACTTAAAAGCTCAGGTTTAAAGTAAAAGACACCTGAAGATGTTAAGATGTCAATGTAACCAGCAAATAGAAAAACTTATCGTGTAAGAGTCAAAACAAAGCAATATTTTTAAAAACACATTTTTAATAGTTCAGTATTACTAATGATTAGTAACTATGGAATATAATTTCTAGATATTAAACATGCACAAGAAAACTAAATCATCTGTAGCTTTTTGATGAACTGATCATTCCTTTAATGCTGTAAAGACAGAATAGAAACTTGTCACCAATTTCAGAAATCTAAAGCTCTTAAGAACACCCCATCCCATACATCAAAACTACTGCAAATCCATAGATAGTTTAAAGAAACAAGTCATTTAGAAATTTGGTGAATGCAGAAAATTATTCATTTAGTATGCTATCTTTGGTGAATTGGCCATTCATTGATTTGGTAGCTAGGCATGTTGACTTTTGGCAAAGGAACCTGTAAGAGAGAATAGCTTGGTTCTAGATACATGTCATGACTCAAAATGCTCTTTGGCTGAATGGTTGCAAACATTATGATTATACGCATGTGGCCTAACTCGGACGTAGAATAGTATTAACTGGTTAAGTTAGAGGGCTTCTCAGATTTCTACATAGCACGGGAATTTCATTCACAATTCTGTATAGAGAAAGTTGGAGTTCAGAAGCTGATTCAGTTCTGGACCTGCTTACAGTTTTTCCTTTAAATGCTTATAAATTAATACTTATAAATTTTCATGCATATAGAAAGGTTGGAAGACTTGTCCAGTGAACACATACATGGCTTCAGTCAGTGCTCAGTCGTGTCCAACCCTTTGTGACCTCATGGACAGTAGCCCACCAGTCTCCTCTGTCCGTGGGATTTCCAAGGCAAGAACACTGGAGCAAGTTGCCATCTCCTCCTCCAGGGGATCTTTCAGATACAGAAATTGAACACAAAGGTGTCTCTGGTGTCTCCTGCATTGACAGGTGGATTCTTTACCACTGGCACCACCTTAGGCCTGTACCTGTATGGCTGGTGAGTTTCTAATAAGTGGAAGGCTCTCTGTTTCTAGAGTAGGTAAAAGAATATCAACTCAGCTTTTTTTTTTTTTTTTTTTTTTTTTAGAACTACAGCTTTTCAGGAGTGGTCAGAGACTGAACTGAATCATTTCTAGTTCTCCTTTGTGTTTCTTAGGAAAAACCATGAAATATTCCTTAGCTGTAGGTGGTACATGCCCTTATACTTACTCATTCTCACTTTCCAAGAGTTAAAAAAAAAGACAATGTTAGATTTCTTTAGTGTCATGGAATCACCATTGCCAAGCCTTACAGGAGCTGAAATCAGCATCAGAAATTCTGGGTATGAACCCATGTGGCTGGATATTTTTCCGCATGTTGTTTAGAAACTGGAAAGCCTAGGATGCCCTTCTGATTTGGTAAGATTTATCTTTCCAGTGTTATAATTCCATTTAATTGCTACAGAATAAAAATTCAAGAGGTCTGCGTTACCCCAGCCCTGTCTCTTTCCACATGTCAGTGTAAAGTATCATATGGATCTCAGGAAGAATTTACTAGCTGCAAAGTAAAATGCCATCTTCCACACTGTAATTTCTTGAGTTCCTTTTCCTTCATGTGGAAAGGAATGATTGAGGGGGAAAAGAAATCGTTTGACATCTCACCACAGAAGGAAAAATTAGTCTCCTCCAACTTCTCCAGTTTCTGTTTTTGTTTCATTCTACATTCTGTGTGCTTCTGGTCTGGTGAGGGATTATGATGTAAAAGGGACTTACTTTCTTTTAGAAGATTCAGTCACCATTTAATAGTAATCACAAGTTTGGGAAAATTGAAGGGTTGGAAATACGCTACGTCTTTCTGGATCGTCGGGTACCCTCTGATGAGTGCTCCAACCTACCCATCGTTGATTGTTTCGTTGGCCACTCCTGCCTGTAGGATAATAATACGTTCTTGCCCTGTTGACCTCCAGCTGTTGTTCTGTTTTGGGCAATGAAATAGTGAGCTCAAATCACCTGTGTCACTGACCACGAAAAGCTTTAAGAGCCTTCGAATGGTTCTGTCATTGTCTTTGGCCCTTCCCACCGGAAGGTGGTAAGGGCTTCCTAGAGGCAAGCTGCCTGGGGTCCCTGGGAGATGTGGGGCACAGCCCTCAGTTGGCTGACAGTGACCGTGTTGCGGAAAGCCACTGATACAATGCTGGGGCCGTTTATTACTGCAGCATAGCTTAGCCAGGCTGACTGGCATCCTACGCTTACCATACCCTAGTGCCAGTTCATGCTTCTCTGGTTCTAGAATGGAAATCACTGAAAGTTGTAAATGATCACCTGTGGAATTATGAGGGGAGGAGAGGGCTCTGGGCCAGTTGCATTTAGAACAATGGATTTTTCAGACTACAATAATTGTTTTGAAAATCCTCTTCCCCCTTCCTGGATTCTCCTCAAATTAGTCCTTTGAGAAGCTTTACGCTGAATTGCAAGCAGCTTATCCATCATTAATCAGAATAAAGCCTCCATGTGGCCCAGAGTTTGTTTTCAGTGATGCATCCCAAGTGTCTGCCACACAGTAGATGCTCACAGAATATTCAGTGAATGAAAGAACAATGTGATTTATTTCCAGTGGGTTTCTCTTTTGATTTTTTTTTTTTTAGTAAAGCATATAAGTCAGGATAATCACATTTCTGAACTTTGTTTCTGTGCCTCTAATAGAAAATCAGATTCTGGTTAATAGGTTGAATATTTCTTTCTCTTAATTAATTGACACTGCAAGATTAAATGATCAGAGGTCAAGGCTTCAGTTTATTATAACCAAGGTGTCATCAATTACTTGAAATACTACCTTTGCCTCTTTGAGGGGGAAAAGTTAACATGTAGTTTAAAAGAAAAAGTTGATTATGAACTAGTAGCTTTCCAAAATGTGAGATTCTGCTTGACTTCAGTATTCTGATAACTGAACTGGACCGGAAATGAGTCCTGTCACCATGTTATATTCACCGCCTTTGTGAGCCCTGCCTGCTTTAAGGGTGAGGATATTTCCCTGGACTTAGCGCAGCACTCATTCACTTTCTCTGCTTTGTCATTGTCAGGCTGGGTTTAAGTAGCATTACTGTAAAATTGCCCACTGAGAAATTTCAACACGAAGAGGTTTTCTGATCTCTTTAAAATAAAACGGTTAAAAATAGATGTTGTGGGAACAGTTTTCCACATCAAGAACAAAATCTTGCAAAAATGTTTGAATGCATATCGGGGACCCAATTATGTTTTCTCACCTCTGCTTAGCCGTAGTTGCGCTGCAGTGAGAACAAGGCTAGTTTTACAGAATGTAGCCAGCGAGGCCCTCCCAGTCCTGAAGAGGTCCTGTGTTGACTTGGCCGCCAGCTGCTTCCTCTCCCCTCACTGCGGCTTTGCTCGGGTCAGTGGGTCAAACTTTGCAGCCCTACCTCATAGTTCCTAGCTATTTCACTGACCTTCTCCTAAGAGACCAGGAAGGCCAAGTTGGTTCAACCACACTGGCCTATGCTGATTGCAAACGGTGAAGTCTGCCCTGGGCAAAGGGGAAGCCACTCAAAGGAGACAAGGCACCAAAGAGACTCTGTAATTAAGATCCAGGGTCTTCTATTCACTGGGTCACTTGAGCTGGTTAAATCCTGCCTCTGTGACATGCCCAGGACCTTGGTTAGTTTGTGGCCCATGCAGAGCATCTGTATGTGGCAGAACAGCCTCCTGACCGGCCATGGCGTTTTCTTACTCCAGTGTTATCCTCTTTCCCACAGCTTAGGAGCTTCCTTCTCTGTGAATGTTTGCTTGTGACCTTCCGTTACAGCTTTTGTTGCTGTTCTTTATTGCTGTCATTCTAACACCTTAGAACGGTGCCAGGGACTAAATATGTGCTCAGTAAAGAGTTTTCGAATGAAGAATGAATGGCAAACTGATAAAAGCATCTCCAGTATTCGTGATGACTAGTAATGGTTTAATTTTGTAGTGGTGTTTAGTGCTTTACGGCCTATTGGGTTCCCAGGGAAGAGACTCAGAAAGTTCCAAACATTGCCTTTTACAATATAATATGACCCACACTCATCTTTATTGTTTGGGTGATTATTATTTACCCTGTGCCCTTACTTCTACGTAGCAGGTAGAAAAGTCTCTCCAAGAAATTGTCACTGGACCAAACTTGGGTCTGCTTGACAATCTATTGGCCTCAGGTTGTGGTGAAGGAAAATGCAGTCTTCATTCCAGGGCACCAGCTGAGGAGTCCAGGGCATCTAGTCCGCAAAATACCTCAACTCCCCAATGGGTTTCAGGGAGGCATTTGGAAGGTGGCATGCTATGCAGCATGTTGGATCTTAGTTCCCTGACCAGGATCGAACCCATGCCCCTGCAGTGGAAGCACAGAGTCCTAACCACTGGGGCGTCCCAGGGAGGCATTTTTAAAGGCCGGGTGAGGGAAGGGCTTGCAGGATATGTGACACTGGTGGTGGTTTTAGCATCTCTAAAACAGCTCAGGAAGTGTGCATCATATACTGTTGTCTAGATCCTTCAGTTCAGTTCAGTCGCTTAGTCATGTCCGACTTTGTGACCCCATGAATCGCAGCACACCAGGCCTCCCGTCCATCACCAACTCCCGGAGTTTACTCAAACTCAAGTCCATCGAGTTGGTGATGCCATCCAGCCATCTCATCCTCTGTCACCCCCTTCTCCTCCTGCCCCCAATCCCTTCCAGCATCAGGGTCTTTTCCAATGAGTCAACTCTTCGCATGAGGTGGCCAAAGTACTGGAGTTTCAGCTTCAACATCAGTCCTTTCAATGAACACCCAGGACTGATCTCCTTTAGGATGGACTCGTTGGTTCTCCTTGCAGTCCAAGGGACTCTCAAGAGTCTTCTCCAACACCATAGTTCAAAACCATCAACTCTTCGGCGCTCAGCTTTCTTCACAGTCCAACTCTCACATCCACACATGACCACTGGAAAAACCATAGCCTTGACTAGATGGGCTTTTGATGGCAAAGTAATGCCTCTGCTTTTTAATATGCTGTCTAGGTTGGTCGTAATTTTCCTTCCAGGGAGTAAGTGTCTTTTAATTTCATGGCTACAGTCACCATCTGCAGTGATTTTGGAGCCCAAAAAAATAAAGTCTGACACTGTTTCCATTGTTTCCCCATCTATTTGCCGTGAGGTGATGGGACCAGATGCCATGATCTTAGTTTTCTGAATGTTGAGCTTTAAGCCAACTTTTTCACCTCCTCTTTCACTTTCATCAAGAGGCTTTTTAGTTCCTCTTCACTTTCTGCCATAAAGGTGGTATCATCTGCATATCTGACGTTGTTGATATTTCTCCCGGCACTCTTGATTCCAGCTTGTGTTTCTTCCAGCCCAGTGTTTCTCATGATGTACTCTGCACATAAGTTAAATAATCAGGGTGTCAATATACAGCCTTGAGGTACTCCTTTTCCTAGATCCTTCAGAGGGGAGCTAAAGCAGAGGGAGGGGTCTGTCCAGGGAAGGCCCCCTAGGATCCTGCTCCATTGTTGTTGTTCAATTGCTAAGTTGTTGCCAACTCTTTGGGACCCCATGCACTGTGGCCCTCCAGGCTCCTTTGTCCATGGAATTTCCCAGGCAAGAATACTGGAGTTGGTTGCCATTTCTTACTCCAGGAATCTTCCTGGACCAGGGATCCAACCCACATCTCCTGAGTCTCCGGCCTTGGCAAGCCGATTCTTTACCACTGTGCCACCAGGGAAGCCCCCTGCTCTGTTACAAACTAGCAAACAACCCAAAGTCTAGCAACCAAGAATGGAATGCAGTTCCCAGGATTCCCATTGGGCCATCTGTGTGGGGCATTTTTTAAAAGTATTTTTATAAGAATCCACTCCTAGCCTGTGGGTCCAGGGTCTGGAGTCTCTTCAGATGAACTTGAATGTTTCTGAGATACACTGCTCATTGCTGTTGCCTGTTTCTGTTGCAGACATCTCATTTCTCTTGTGCTCTTTTTGTACCCTCTTTCCACGTTTCCATGCACATGCTTATTCCTCCTGCTTTTGTCCCCATAATTCTGAGTGCATGCTCAGTCATTTAGTTGTGTCCAACTCCTTGCAATCCTCTTGGACTGCAGCCTGACAGGCTCTTCTGTCCATGGGATTGTCTTGACAAGAATACTGGAGAGGGTTGCCATTTACTCCTCCAGGAGATCTTTCCAACCCAGGGATCAAACCTGTGGCTTCTGCATTGGCAGGCAGATTCTTTACCACTGAGCCACCTGGGAACACCCCCTATAATACTATCATTCTTTAAAATTCAAGTGTTACTTCGTCTGGATGTGCTCTCCCCACACCTAGGAAGTAGATGCTCCCCCACCTCATTGCACCTGATGTGCTCTGAGACTATTTCCAGTGTATAGTACTTATCACCTTCTATTGTTGCTATTTGATGAACAGGTAAATGGTTAAATTCTTAATGCCTCTAGGCCACGACAGGGCTTCCCTTGTGGCTCAGCTGGTAAAGAATCCACCTGCAATGCAGGAGACCTGGGTTTGATACCTGGGTTGGGTAGATCCCCTGGACAAGAGAAAGGCTATCCATTCCAGTTTCTGGCCTGGAGAATTCCATGGACTGTATAGTCCATAGGGTCGCAAAGAGTCGGACACGACTGAGCGACTTGCACTCACAGGCCATGGCAAGAATATAATTCATCTCCGCTGGTGGGCAGAGATGGCATAGTGCCTGGCATGAATAGGTGCTCAGAATATTTGTTGTGTGAATTTAATTGTTTACATTCTAAAGAAAGCTTCAGGTAGATACTCACAGTCCTTGGCATCTCTTTTTACATGAGCCTATTATCCTTCTCACTGCCTGGAAGGTTTGAATTTAAGCCCAATTCAGCCTGCTATAGCAGAGCCCATGGCTATGGCCCACTTCTGTTTGGGAAGAAGGGCCAGAGGGCATTTGTTGAGCAGGAAACCTGGAATCTAGGGTCCTGGAATCCCATGTTTTCTCAATTTCCCATTATATTCTTCCCTATCCTTTTTTCCTGTCCCCTCAACTTCTCTCCCCTAAAGGCAGGACTTGACAACTGATTATTTTGCTCACTTAAGCATCATGGAAATATAGCAAATAAAACGATGACCCTGGCAAGTCACTAGAACACAGTTGGAACATTGCCGAAAACAGTTATGCATGTGGAATTAGCAGTCAGGGCTCTGAAATCACAGCTGTTTCTTGAGAAGCAAGAGGCTGGAAGGGCCAGATACTGAGACTTCTTCCTCCTCCATCCCCTGACTCTTAACTATAATCATCCCAGGCAGTTGATTCACAGCCTTATTAGCAAAGCACTGGGAAGAGACAGTGTCGCCATTCCTGTTGGCAAGTGTCTGTAGATGTCTCATGCATAAGAAAGCTGACCAACATCTTAACAGGTTTTCTTCACCACCGCCCCCTCCCCCACAAGCTCCAGCTTAAAATTTTTTCCCTCTAGCAGCTTCCATTTGTAGGAAGGAGAACAGCTGGCTGACCCAACTGTTGGATCTCCTACCAGACCATTGGAAAGAGGAAATTTAGGAAATAAAGCAATGTTAAAAATTGGGTAACGTAATTTTTAAAATGCAGCCACCTGAATATGTGATGTGAAACTCAGGGCCGATGAAGAAAGAATGTTTATTAGATTCTGTGATCAGCAGTATTGGAACCCACTGGGATGAGAGAATGTTTTTTCCTTCACCATTTAAGGCTAATTATAGAATACTGAATATGGTTCCCTGTTCTGTACAACATGACCTTGTTGTTTATCCATTCTGTATATAATAGTTTGCATCTACTAATCCCAAACTCCTTATAGAACCCTTCAACTCCACCCCTGCAAGTCTGTTCTCCATGAGTCCATTTATGTTTCTTAGATAAATTCATTTGTGTCATATTTTGGATTCCATTTATAAGTAATATCATATGGTATTTGTCTTTTTCTTTATGACTTCACTAAATATGATAATCTCTAGGTCCATCCATGCAGCTGCAAATGGCATTGGTTCGTTCTTTTTTATGACTGAGTGGTATTCCATTGTGTATATGTACTACACCTTCTTTATCCATTCATCTGTTGATGGTCATTTAGGTTGTTTCCATGTCTGTCTTGTCTGTTGTATATAGTGCTGCAGTGAACGTTGAGGGGCATGTGTGTTTTCAAATTCTAGTTTTCTCTGGATATATGCCCAGGAGTGGGATTGCTGGATCATATGGTAGCTCTATTTTTAGTTTTTGCGGAACCTCCATATTGTTCTCCATAGTAACTGCACCAATTTACATTCTCAACAACAGTGTAGGAGGGTTCCCTTTTCAGAATGAAAAACTTTGTAAAGTTCATGTTGTCAGGGAAAGACTGTCTATATTTTTATGCACATGTGAGCAAGGGAGAGGATCAGTTGGTGGGATTGTACTAGATCTCATTTAGCTAACTGCCCAGGATAAATGGGGTATAAGAGTTAGGGTTTTTATTTTAAGGATGTAGTGGGAATTGCATTGAAAAATGAAATTGTCAAACAAACTTGACAGTATATATCCATTCATAATCATGCATTATTCAATTATTTACCCATTTTATACCTCTCCACTCATTTCTATATTAAAAAAGAACTGATTATTTTCACAAGCTAGATGGATTCATTATTTCCAGATTTACTTACCTAAATAAACTAATACCCAGGTTGAGCTTGATAGGGTGAGGAAGGTTAAGATGTCTCATCAGAGGAGGAGGACTCTGAGGAGTTCTCCCAGGGCACTTGTAACCTGTATGCCATGCTACCTGTCTTTCAGGATGGAGGAAGATCGTCCTGGTGTGCTATGTTTTGGTGGCATTCTAAGCCAGAAATGCAAACCAGTAATACCAAATGAAACTCTTTTGAGTACTGATGAGCTCTTACTTGTATGAATGTCCAAAATCACTCTGACCTACTGGCACATCTGTATATATCATGTTAGTTTCCTTTTTTTTTTTTTTTTTTTACTAATAAGAGAGTTCAGTATTGGTCTTAACTGTGTTTGCTATTTTTTTCAGTTCTGTAACTCTCAATTTCTGTGGAAATTACAGTTTTCCCTTCAAAAAGAGTTTTTTGTTCGTAGATTACTCTTTTAGGGAACTATTTTGAACCAACCAACTGAAGTATTTCCTTGAAGAACTCTGAAACCCTCTCTTTTAATTTCTCCCTCATTCTCATTGTGAAAAATTCAGAATCTGTTACATAAAATTCTATCTTGCCTCCATCACTCCTAAACTGGACATACATATCCTTTTATCCTTTTAGTTTTTTCTCTCTCTGCCCAGTACTTGATTTGCAGGTGCTTAGAGTTTGAGTAAACTCCAGGAGTTGGTGATGGACAGGGAGGCCTGGTGTGCTGCGATTCATGGGGTCGCAGAGAGTCAGACGCGACTGAGCGACTGAACTGAACTGAGAGATTTAAAAAATTGAGTGAATAGAAGAATTTATAGTATAGAAGTTAGATACCAAACTGCATCTCATGATTCTACCATGTCTTTCTTTTCCATACTGATAATACTAAAAAGTAATTATCCTTCGACTAAAATACCAATAACAACGAGCAAACCCACCCAGCTTCTCTTATAATGCTGCACAATTAGCAGCTATGCAAACATCTCATGGTATACATATTAAAATCCACACCCTGTGCTTTTAGGTAACAAAATGTGCATTACTTCATTTTATAAATTAGGTAATCCTGGTAACATTTGATAGTGTTATTCTCAATTCTTATCTGTAGCTATACAGTCATTGAGCTGAATAAAATGTTGCAATGTAGCAATTAAGAATATCCTTTTTTCTTTTTTAATCCATAAATTCGGCAAATTACAACTTGTTTGTCTAAGTAAACAATGTTACCTGCTGTGGCTGCCTTGTTATAGAACAGAGTTCTGCAAGCAAATTATCAACAGTTATTTAATTCCCAGTATGACAGTGGCTATGTTTCCTATAACTTAGACCTCCTTTCTCCCACTAAATCAGGAAAACAGATTAAGATAAACACATTATCCATATTGGGATAGCTCAGTTGGTAAAGAATCTGCCAGCAATGCAGGAGACCCTGATTCAGTTCCTGGGTCTGGAGGATCCGCTGGAGAAGGGATAGGCTACCCACTCCAGTATTCTTGGGCTTCCCTTGTGGCTCAGCTGGTAAAGAATCTGCCTGCAATGGGGGAGACCTGGGTTCGATCCCTGAGTTGGGAAGATCCCCTGGAGAAGGGAAAGTACCTGCTGCAGTATTCTGGCATGGGAAATTCCATGGACTGTATAGTCCATGGGGTCGCAAAGAGTCGGACATGACTGAGTGACTTTTGCTTTCACTATTATCCATATATCCTCTTTCCTCAATTTCTCAGCCCCAGGCAACTATGCCCATCCCACCCCTACCCTAGGGGAGATGGTGGAAGGACACCCTCTGCCCTCTCAATTGCATTTAACAATTTCACCAAAGTGTATCCACCTAATCAGGATAGCCTGTTTGTGTGCTCCGTGGTTTAGTTGTGTCTGATTCTTTGCCACCCCATGGGCTGTAGCCTGCCAGGCTCCTCTGTCCATGGGATTTTCCAGGCAAGAGTACTGGAGTGGGTTGCCATTCTCTTCTCCAAAGGATCGTTCTGACACAGAGACCGGTCCATATCTCTTGCATCTCCTGTGTTGGCGGGCGGATTCTGTACAGTTGAGCCACCTGGGAGACTCTAGTCAGGATGGAGGCAGTGCCAACTCATTTTCTCATTAAAGGTTAGAAATTTGTCTGGACCAGACTGAGTATGCATAGTCATTGCTGCATTGGGGTAAACTGTGGTATTTCAGGGAGGTCCTGCTCTTGTGTACTGCATATGGTTCACTGTCAGATAATTTAACACCCAAGAAAATCTCCCTTGAATAAATTAGAATATATTTGCAAATTAATTGGTTAATTAGATTTTAGATATCCCTGGGGGACTGCGCTAAAACAGATGTGTGCAGAAGCCCCTCATAGAGCCAGGGATGAGGGCTTCGGATCCAGCTTTCTGAAGGAAGAACTCTCCTATTGCTTGATCCTCTCCTCGGCCCCAGAGCATTTCATTATGTGCATTTATACAGAAAGCAGGAGAACTGCGTTCCTGCCTTGGAGTTAATTGTTATAGGGACATACTCAGAAGGGCCCCCTTCTCTGCAAATAACTGTACTGTAAGATAAAGCACTATTAGAGTTGATGCTTTCTTGATTATGTCAGGAAACCATATGGGGATCCAGTTATAACTACAGGAAGACAAGCTAGGGAATACTTTTAAATACTTCTGTAAGACACAAGCAGTGCCTGTGAAAATACCCCGTTAAGAAAGCCAGAACTTGAGCTCAGGCCTTAAAGTTTGAAAGCAACCAGTATTTACTTCTCTGTTTCTCTTTTTGACTCTCTTGCTTTACCCTTTTGTAGGATGGAAACTCAATTGGCAGTACCTTAAATACTACCTAACATTAATACTAGCTTGAGTTTTTAAATTGCATCATTCAAGTAGATTCCATGTTGTTCCTTTTTTACTTTTTTTAAATAATATAAATGAAGCTTGTGTAGTGGACCCACTGGGTCCTAAGATGGATACTGGAGACAAAAGAGAATGACCCGGTCCCTGCTTTCAGTGACTCCCTGCTGCTTTGTGCAATGGTGAAATGGGTTTGTATCTCTTCTAGTACTTGCAGTGGGAAGAGGCAGCCCAGTCTGGAGCAACTTGCATGACAGGAGGATAAAAAGGTCCAGTTAAAGACAGATTACAGTTGAGTCATGTGTCCATAGCTATGAACTCACTATTGGCAGAACCACTCTTTGGGAGCTGGTGGACTGTTGGGCAAGGTGCTAAAATTTGGAAACAAATGGTGTAATCAGGATGGAAATATCAACATCAGGCATCTTCTTCCTTTCTGTATTTGATGCCCACTTGTTACAATGATTGTCAACTCCCAGAGGACACCTTTGTGTCACCTATATCTCAAAGAGTCCCCAGCAAAGAACAGACTGACAGCAAATGTTGAATATGAGTAGATGCACTGATGAAGCAGATGTTCAAATAAAAGAGCCACACCTGGAGAATCAGAAGGGAAGATTGGGGATCCCAGGTGGCTTTTTTTGGGTGGTGGGGGGGAGGCAGGGAGACATGCCGCATAGCTTGTTGGATCTTAGTTCTCTGACAAAGGATCAAACCTAGGCCCTCGGCAGTGAAATCTGCGAGTCTTAACCACTGGACTGCCAGGAAATTCTCCAAGATGGATTTTTTAAATGACTGTGCATCTCATTTTACCCAGAGATTCGAGGCATATGTTGTATTATCACCACAAATTTCTTCACTTTTAGTTTTGCTTACATATTTAGAAAAGTGAACCATCACAGAAATAACTGATGAATCGTGGCTCGTCTTTAAACCAAGTTTTTTTTTTTTTTTTTTTCGTTTTCTAAACCTGATTTTTTTTTTTTTCCCTAAGTAAGAGACAAAGCCTTAAAATGAAAGTATGATGTTCTCTTTTGAAATCAGTACTGTTTCCAGCTTGGGGGCCATTGCTTCTTGTAATAGGGGTGGCAGTGTCACCTCATATGATTTCCCTGTTATATTCCATGGTAAATTGGTTTTTCCCCTAAATCTTAAAAAATTAGTTCATAGTCTAAAGGATTATTATATTTGATTTGATTTTTTTTTTCAAAATGATGTTATTAAAAGTACTATTCACCTATCACAACCATATTTCAAGGAGAAAATATATTTAGTGTGAGGGAAAATGAATCTTTATGACAAAGTAATTTAAACTCTACCTTCCTTTTGCAAATGGAATCCATTAAAATATAGTTTAATCAAATAGGATTATTTTAAAATCAGAAACCTATATACCGGTATTTATATTCAACATTGAAATAGAGACACCATAAAATGAAATGTTATTTTAAAAATGGAGTTTGTTCTTGCTACACTGTTCTTCAGTAAGAGCTCGTATTTCCAGGGAGGGGTGGGAAGAAATTTACTAGGTTTGTTTGATTTTAATTTCCAGGCACGGTTTTTGAGGGGGAGGTAGATGTTTTGGAGGGTTCTGATCATTTTTGGTAATTGACTTCATCATACACTTGAGACCCTCTGCTCCAGAACCTGAATGGTCCTTTAGCCAACCCTGACTCAAGAGATGAGCTTACAGCTCATCCTTCCAGTCCTCTGGGTCGCAGAGACAAACTGCTCTTTATGGGCAAGAGCCACTCTTCACCCGTTGGTGTTTCTGTACACATACTACAGGCAGGTTGCCTTCCTTTCCTATAGTTCTTCCCCACTGGATGTGGCAGCAGGCTCCGACAGGTTAATCAGGGTTCTTGGAGCTGATGGCAGGATCTGGGCCTGGAGAGATGCCTTTCCCCTTGGAGGGGAGCGGACGCTAGGTGGGGTCCTGTAGGTGCCGACAGGAAGTCCAGCCAGCCAGGCAGCACGCACACAGAGTTGTGCAGAGTGAGGTTTCTGGCAGGCACTTGTCACTGAGGACGTCCGAGGGCCCCAGGGCAGCTGTGGAGGAAGCCTGCGAGCTAACCTGTCCCCAGAGCTTTAGTGTTCTGACTCTGGTATCAGGCTGTGCTTCTTGGGCTAGGATTTTGGCAGGACTAAAATTTGCCCTGAAAGCGTGTTTTTATTGTAACACATCAGCTGGTAGTGAGAAGGCGTGAAAGGGACTGTATGGTTTCTTCCTGCCTGGATTGCATCGACTGTCAACACTGGTTACAAGCACCTGACCAGAGGAAGCAGCCATATTGGCTTAAATGGCTCCCAAACTGAAAGTGAAAATATTAGTTGCTCAGTCGTGTCAGATTCTTTGTAACTCCTGGACTGTAGCCCACCAGGCTCCTCTGTCCATAGAATTCTCTAGGCAAGAATACTGGAGTGGGTTGCCATTCCCGTCTTCAGGGAATCTTCCTGACCCAGGGATTGAAGCCAGGTCTCCTGCATTGCAGGTGGATTCGTTACTGTCTGAGCCACCAGGAAGTCCCAGGCCTTATCTAAAAAAAACGTGGCCTGGTAAATGTACTGATGGCTTACACTTGCATCACATGCTGCCCCTAAGGCTGGGAGTAGGGGTCACCCCCATCCACGTCAGAGGGACTGGGGAGCTCCCGAGAAAAGTGGATGTTGAGAAGGATGTGGCAGCCACGCAGTGTGAGAACATACATTAATGTCACATGTGTTTGGATTGAAATCTACCTTGGGCTGTCTTCCATGAAGCTGTTCGCCCCAGCCTAGGGCCCCATTTGTCTGGAGAAGAGCGTGGGCAGACATGCTGTTGGCTAATGGTGGTCCTTAGAGCCAAGTTTCTGGGCCTGGAAGATAAAGTTTGGACTTGGTGTCTGAAACAAGGGGAAAGCCAACTATAAGAAGTTGAGACAAATAATTAAAAGAGCTAATGACTTTGGTCATGGGCTGAATCCCTGAATCTTGAACCCGGGCTTTTCTCTCAGAGGCGGGATGGTTCTAGAACCTCCTGTGGAATTAACTTGCCTCCACAATTAACTTGTGGTCATGTGTTTCACCATGGGGCTTTGAAAACTGTGAGTAGAGGATGGGCACCTTTAAATGGTAAAGCATACGAATCAGTTATTACTGGGTTGGTTGGTTAATAAGTATGTTCATGTTTCGAAGAATGTACAGCCTCCCAATTAGCAGGGAGGCTCTTTAAAAAAATAAAAGCTAAGAAGGGGAAATAAAAAGATGTGTTTAGGAGAAGTGGGTAGGCTTGAAGAAATGAGTCTCTTAGATTGTTAAAGGTATAAGTCCAAGTCTCCAATCCAGCCAGGGTGTTAGTGACTGAAAAATCATTATCATATGACCATTTGCTGTTTGGTGGAGTGTTTGGAATGAGCTAGTTAATCCCATTCCAATTCATAATGGGCAGGTAGCCAATTCATACAAAACACCTTGACAATCCATACTAATTGGTTTGTCTCCATGGAGCTGCCAAATTGAATTGCCCATGGTGATGGGCATTTCCCTCAACCCACCTTCTGTTTCACCCTCCTCCTCTCCCCTGCCACCACCACCACTGCACACACACACACACACACAGAGTCCTGGAATAATTTTGCATTGAAATAACATCATTTTTTCCACTCATCTTTCTGGGCTATAAATTTCCCCAAGCTTTCTTTTTAAAAGAAGGAGTCGATTTGAGGTAAGGAAAGAAAACCAAATGCCCTCGGGGTCTTTTCAGGGTCATTTGTATTTTCAGACTTGCAGAGGGTAGTAAGGAAAAAAAAAATCTGTGAACAAAGCAAAAATGCACTTCATGTTTTGGAAGGCCAGGGAGGCAAATTCCCAGACAAAGATTCATGCAGCCTAGAAATAGTTTCAGAAAGATCTACCAACCCACAAAAACTTCTAGCAGCCCACAGAATCATTTCCAAGAATGGCTAATCATGTACTATTGAGAAATACTCCCCAAAAGGATAAAAATGTAGGTTTGTAACTTTGATCGATAGCTGGTTTTTGAATAAATAATTACCCTTTACACCTGAACGTTGGCTTTCCCAAGCAAGTGCTGACTGTTTCTGGGCTCATTTGATTCTCTGGACCTTTTCTAAGGGGCGGTAGGATTGACAGCATTCCCTCCATTTGGTGAGTGTTCTGTTCCGCCGACTAGCTGGGTGAGCAGTGGGACATGGGAGCAGTTAATTTTGAGCTCTGGAGCTGGACTGAGTCCTGTGATCTTCACCAGCTGTGTGACCTTGAACCATCACCTAACCTCTCTGAGCTCCAGTTTTTTAATCAGCCATCTTTGTCCTTAGGGGCGCTGCTTAAATGAAAATCATAGTATATAATTCAATAACATGTTGTTAGATTTTCAGTTTTAAAAGACTTGACTTTTGGTGCATTCAGGTTTTACCTAAGGAAGGGAAACATCCATATAATGAAATGCTATAACACCCCCTTCCTTTATTAATGTGCTATGGCCCACCCCCTTCTCCCTCCATCCGAGGGTAAATTAAAGCAGTAAAACTCGGTGTAAACATTTGTCAACCCAGATGCATTTCTAGGCATTCGGTGTGTACAGACACCTGGTTATTTACACGATTTATACCATTAGTGCAGTCATCTTGAGATAGGATGAATTTCGAATCCCTGCTCCTCATAAGCCTTGCTGAGAGTTTTGACAGTCAGAAATAAATAATCTTACCTTTAATTATCTCTGTGTGTAGAATGTGGTAGATAGGGAACAATGAGTATGAAATACTCTATCCTCTTAAGGTCCAAGAGAGATGAAAGAAATAGAGGAAGTTTTCATAAAGAAAAGACAAAAGGAAGTCATTTCTGAGTAAGCCCATTAGATAGCTTTCTTACTCCCTAATGACAAAGCTTTCACATCCCTGAAAGGCAAATGATCTGATAGGCCCCTCTTTACCATTGCTTGAGGATAGAGGGAGGTTTGATCTGAGCCTCCATGAAAAGCCACATAAACAGAAAGTGAAATTTACAAGGGATCCCCGCAGAATCCACACAGGTTGGCATGGGGTGGGCCAGCATATGGAAGGCTCTCATCCTGGCTCACAGACGTTCATCTGGGCTTCCATCATGATAATTCCTCTTTTATGCAGAGGAATAATGACTGCCAGAGGCAGGAAAACTAGAAAAGAAACCTCAGCTCAGCTTCTACTCTTTTGAAAAGTCCTTGTCTTTCTGGAGAAGTGAGAGGGAAGTAGAAAATCTCTCCAGACTGCCTTAAAGAAAACCTGCACTCCATGGCAGTCCAGTGCTGTTCTCTGGGTTTTCTTATTATCCACATGCATCAGTTGCTAGATAAAGTCAAGGATACTTTTAATTGGGGAGAGAAAGAAAAATGTGTAAACCTATTCCTTGGACTGAGAAAGAATGGAGTTTTTAAAAATTTTCCCTGATTTTTATGTTTTTCTCATAGGTTTGAAATATATTCTTAAGGATTAAAAAAAAATGTTGGTAGAACACACTTTTCAGCATTACTTCTCTCCCTTTTGAGAGGACAGATAGGTATGGAATCACCTTGCTATGATGTCAGTGTGGTAAAATTCCCTACAACCAGTTGCTTGTGGAAGACATTGGAATAAATTGTTGCAGATGCAGACTGACTGGCAGCAGAAACTTTTTCCACCACATGTATGACTACTTCATCTTTTGGAAAACTGTATCCAGGTAGTAAAGGCTGGCAGTGATTTATGCTGACTTGGGCTATGGCTCCTTCTGTGCATAAGTGAAACACCACCAGTTCTAGGGGGCTTCTTAAAGAACTCCAGTAGATCCAGTTCTTTCATCCTTCCTCAGCCTCCATTAGTGACATGTCTGGAGTGTGATTTGAGGGTCTGCGGGAGGAAGGATCCAGGATCTGGAGCCATCTGGAGCCTGGGCGAGTAAGCACTAGGTGAACATCTGTTTGAAACTTTGTGGAAATATCTACTACCGCTGATTTACAGCCCTTTGGGGAGTCTGTGTACAGAACCCAGACTCGAGAGGAAGCTGGCATCTGGCAGGAGTCGGGGAACACAATTGGACTTGATTATCAGGATATGATAAGTCTATCTGGCCTTATATCCATTGCCAAATTGTAGATTTCTCATTTGGGCCACATTGGTCCTCCCTGCCATCAAAACCAAAAAAAAATTTTTTTAAAGTACAAGGGGAGAAAAAAAGCCCAATCTTATCACGAA
The DNA here is from genome assembly GCF_023699985.2 of Odocoileus virginianus. NCBI lineage: Eukaryota > Metazoa > Chordata > Mammalia > Artiodactyla > Cervidae > Odocoileus > Odocoileus virginianus. The sequence goes on from NC_069688.1 coordinate 33,101,300, forward strand.
AGTGAAAGTCGCTCAGTTATGTCTGACTTTGTGACACATGGACTATATAGTCCATAGAATTCTCCAGGCCAGAATACTGGAGTGGGTAGCCTTTCCCTTCTCCAGGGGATCTTCCCAACTCAGGAATCAAACCCAGATCTCCTGCATTGCAGGCAGATTCTTTACCAGCTCAGCCACCAGGGAAGCCCAAGAATACTGGATTGGGTAGCCTATCCTTTCTCCAGGAAGATCTTCCCGACCCAGGAATCAAACCAGGGTCTCCTGCTTTGCAGGCAGATTCTTTACCAACTGAGCTATCTCATGCTAAGTTGCTTCAGTCGTGTCCAACTCTTTGCGGCCCTATGAACTGTAGCCCACCAGGCTCCTCTGTCCATGGGATTCTCCAGGCAAGATACCGGAGTCAGTTGCCATTTACTACTCCAGGGGAACTTCCTGACCCAGGGATGGAACCCGTGGTTCTCACATCTCCCGCATTGGTAGGCATGTTCTTTACCACTAACGCCACCTGGGAAGCCTATCATACTCATATCAAAATATACACAGTCACACAGAACTATCCCGGTAAAATGATCTCCTAAGGATTGTGAGCATATAGAAGCTAAGAGTACGCACTTTGGAGTCAGGTGATTCTAGTTCCAGTCTAGGCTCTGGCACAGAAGTGGCTGTGTGACTGTGGGTAAGTCACTTAGCCTCTCTGTTCTTTTACATCCTCATCGCTACAGCTGGATGTTAGTAATAGTGCTTACTTTTTAGAATTATTTTGAGATTTAGATGGAGTTTATATATGTAAGGGATTTAAAATAGCACGTGGGAAATTAAGCACTATATAATTATGTGTGTGTGTGTGTGTGTTTCTGTGTTTCCAGTGGAGTAGATAAGTTTGATCACACCCAGGGCCACCCACTGCTCTGTCGGGAAAATGCCTTTGGGTATGTCATTTACCTTCCTTCCTCTGCCATCACTTCCCTCTCCACCACTACCACCCCACCCAGACTGGCTTGCTTTCCCTTGATCTTTGAGCGAGTCAAGAATGTTCCAAGTTGGAGCTCTGTACAAATATATCCCCCTTCCAGAATGGTTCTTCCCACACTCGCTCTAGGAAGCTTCCTTGTCTTCAGCTCTTACGCCCTGTCAATGTTGCTTCTTCAGAGCAGGCTTCCCTGACCCCTCCCGGTCTTGACTCAATATTGACCTTCTACCCACAGTCACTCTAATGCCCCCTTTTCTTTAGCCCCAGTAGGGCTTACAGCTACAAAGGACTGTTTGCATTTCTCCAGGGTTTGTATCGCACTATAGATGATGAAGTCTATGGAGCACATCTCATTTTTGAGTGAGTCCCCATCATAGGTCCAGCAGCCAGCCCAGTGCAGTGCCAGCCCATAGAAGGCCCTCATTAAGTGTTGCTCCTCAGTAAGTGACTGACCAGATGATGGGCTTTTCTAGATTACATTCCAGGTGGCTTGAGCTACCCATTCCTTCTGAGCTGGTCAACTCAGATTCCTGTCCCCCACCGGCCATCCCACTGGCCTCTACCTCTTTTATTTATATTGTAATATAATTGAAAGAGAAGTCAGGGAAGTAATCAAAGTCCTCTTTCAGAGATAAGATATGTCCTCCTTTTCCCCCTTTGGTATCATTTTGACCATCTGGTTGGGAGCGCTGAGGAGGAAGCAGCTACTCTCTGTGATCAGCAGAGTTCAGTGGAACACTTGCCATGTGGATGTGCCCCATCTACTGGTCGAATCGGGTGACTGCATCCTTAATGGTCTGTGATCCCCTGTGCAGTTAATACTGGCTGTCCAGTCTCATTAAAAGCAGCTGAGACTGGGGTTTCTATCGCATGTTATTATCCTGCCAGCAAGAGAATTAACAGTAAAGCATGGTTTTCTTGCAGAGCACTCATTTTTCCTTTCCAATGTCTATATTTGCATCAGGATTAACCATATTCTCTTGTGTGGAGTTTGCAAGTTTGAGGTGAAGAGTTTCACACTTGTGCCCACAGGTTAAAATCTATAGTTTAACATCAGCGTTCACTGTTGAGTTGTTCCCTGTGAACATTATGTTGACCATATTTGCAGCATTTAGAGAATCCCTTCTCTGCAAGACATCTGAAGATGTGAGCATCACACCCGTTTTTCAATCTTCCCGTAGGGATCGTGGGTTCTTAAGATAAAAGTTTTCAGGGAGAAAATAGAATCTCCTTGTGGTTTTCTCTCTCTCTCTGTCACACAGACACACACACACTCACTTTGGGACTTACATGGCCTGTAAGACTCAATAAGTAAATTGGGGAAGATGGAATTTGTCAGTTTGCTTAAAGAAACATGATTATTTTAAAATGACAAATGGCCCCTTTGTCAATAAATTATTTATGTCTTAGCTTCCATGCCTGGATACCTTGTGTAAATTATGAATTAGCTTGTAAGTAGGTTTAGCACAGGGTGCCCAGCAGGCCTCTGGGCTGAGGGCTAAGTGGATAGCACTTCTTTCATTCTGATGCTTTTCCACTGTTGCTGTCTTGGGGATGCAGATGTCTGAACATGAATTCAGGTGGCTGTAGCTGTAATGTGCGCTACTTAGAAGGATTCATCTAGCATTGCCGTCCGAAAGAATCTTACCTTACACCACACCCTCCAAATTTCAATAGCAGAGGTACCAAGCACAAGATGAAACCATCTTACTTCAGTTTAAGTTTTAAGGTCACTCTCAGTTATAGGTTTGTTTTTTTCCTTAAAAAAAAAATAAGTAGCTACTAACATTTTCTTTGGGCTTCTTTGGGCTTCTCCCGCCTGCAATGCAGGAGACCCAGGGTTGATCCTTGGGTCGGGAAGATCCTCTGGAGGAGGGCATGGCAACCACTCCAGTATTCTTGCCTGGGAAATCCCATAGACTGAGGAGCCTGGTGGGCTATATAGCCCACGGGGCTGCAAAGAGTAGGACATGACTGAGTGACTAACACAGACACACTCACACACAAACATACACACAATGTATTTTCCTCACTATTATTCCACAGAATCTCCACTCAGCCTCCCGAAGGGAAGGTTTTGAACAAGTAGCTGGGTTTTGCGCCTGTATATTTGATCACTGAGTTTATTTACAACCAGAGGATTTCACAGTGACAAGTAAACTGGATGGACCTGCAGCTTAATGTGGTTTTTCTCCATTCATGATGATTTCGGACAACTGAACACATGTCTTCAGCACCCTGTCAGAACAGAAATGAAAGACAGACTATGAATGCATTAACTTATCTGGACTGCAACAGTTGGAAAAGACTAGAAGTCAGCTATGTAAATGTCTGCATACCTGTCAATTCTGTATGTTAGGGTTTAGTGGTGCTTTCTTTGAATTATTGTTGTTTTTCAGTCACTCAGTCATGTCCGACTCTTTGTGACTCCACGGACTGCAGCACACCAGACCTCCTTGTCCCTCACCATCTCCCAGGGCTTGCTCAGACTGGTGTCCATTGAGTTGATGATGTCATCCACCGCCTTATCCTCTGTTGTCCCCGTCTCTCCTGTCCTCAAGCTTTCCCAGCATCAAGGTCTTTTCCAGTGTGCACTGCAGTGTTTTCAGTTCTCATGCTTTGAATGATCTCATCTGTCTCTCTTCTTAAGACTTTAGGAACTGCTCGTACAAAATGCCAGTGAAGCCCCCAGCAGCTTCTCACGCTTCAGGTGCAGACAGACTGTGGGTCTTAACTGGCCTTCTCTGCTGACTGTGTGACTCTGGACAAATTCGTGGACTTGTGTCAGCTTCAATGCTCAGTTGTAAAATGAGGATATTAACCTTAAATTGTGACCCTGAGATGGTGATAGTGTACGTAAAGTATTTAGCTCAGTGCGTAGCATATGAGTGTGCTAAAAGTCATGGCTATTGTCATAGCATTATCATTACTGTTATTTCTACATGTGAAGGTTCCTTGGTGGCTCAGTGGTAAAGAATCTGCCTGCCAATGCAGGAGACACAGGTTTGATCCCTAGATCAGGAAGATAACCTGGAGGAGGAAATGGCAACCCACTCCAGTATTCTTGCCTGAGAAATCCCATGGACAGAGGAGCCTGTCAGGCTACAGTCAGTCCACGGGGTCACAAAGAATTGGACATGACATAGAGACTAAACAACAAACATGTGAAGGTGCTATTTTATAAATATAGTTTATGTTTTTTACCAAGAGCTTTTCCCTGGTCTCTTAAATCAGCTTTCTTACTCTAGGAGAGACTATGATTTAAAGAATGGAAATTCATTTTGTGATATTTAAATTTATCTACATATATTTGTATTTCCCCCAACTTTTCCCTCTGATTTATTTTCTAAGGGGTTAGCAGCCTTCATGATACAGGTGGTAGTGGTCTGCTCTGGTCTGACCTCACAATACGATCTTGCGTTTGCTGTGTTGGAGGTCGTGGGCAGGTCTTGTAATTCCTAAATTTGCCTCAGAGGTAGGTGGAAGGAAACAGTGTCTTTGTTAGGTGAATCCAGTTTTGAGTTTTCTTTTGTTCTTGGCTCCAATCCAGGCATAATGCCTTAATAACTGAAACTGCCTCTTTCAGCCTTCTCACCTTAGACTGTTAAACTCAGTGAGAAGGGCTCATCGCTGTGGCAGAGATGCCTCCCAGGTCTCTCTGGGCCAGTGGGCCCCAGGCTGGCCCCACAGCAGTCAGTATTTGAGGACAGGTGGGAGACAGGGCCCCTGGAGGCTCCTCCTGAGCAGGCTGTCCCTACAAAAGCTCCAGCTTGTTTTCCTCTCTGGCCACTTCAACGGCATCCTAAAGCTGCCTCCTTTTGCAATTAAGTCATTTCATTCGTTTCTCTCATGCTTTCCTTCACCCTGGAGATGTTCAATGTTAGGACATTCTAGCTGCTCGTAGCATTTAGGGAGTCGGGGAAGTTGGCTTTTAATTACTGTGAAAATATGATTATTTGGGGACTCAGCACCATCTCTGCCGAGCCTGTAGGATGTTGAGGCAAACAGGAAGAAGGGTTCAGGTGCCATGCTGTGCTGCGCTTGGTCACTCAGTTGTGTTCGACTCTTTGTCACTCCATAGACTATAGCTCACCAGGCTCCTCTGTCCATGGGGATTCTCCAGGTAAGAATACTGGAGTGGGTTGCCATGCCCTCCTCCACAGGATCTTTCCAACCCAGTGATTGAACCCAGGTCTCCCACATTGCAGGAGGATTCTTTAACATCTGAGCCACCAGGGAAGTCCAGAAAGACTGGAGTGGGTAGCCTGTCCCTTCTCCAGGGGATCTTCCCGACCCAGGAGTCGAATCATGGTCTCCTGCGTTGCAGGCAGATTCTTTACCAGCTGGGCTACCAGGGAAGCCCAGAAGAGCTCATAAATAAGTCTCAAGTAGGGAAGTTGGCAGGTCCTGGGAGGTGCGGGCAGAGAGGTGAAATGAACTGGCATGATCCTGAGGATCTTTGCTTTTCTCTATTCAAGATGTCAAGCCTCTCACCTGTCGCAGCTTCCTTACCTGTAGTGTGGGTTCAGGTCTGCTGCTTAGCAGGTGTGTGAAATCTGGGAGGCTAGTAATATGATCAACACGCTAAACAGTTTCTGTTGTGTATCTGTCCAGACATCCAGACTTGAATACTCATTTTTCCAGGCAGCCCAACCTTTATTTTACATTCCAGCCTCTGAATCCGTCTATGTCACATTTGTTGGGATGACTCATTGTGGTGTGTATATTTTTCTGTATTGAATGTACTTTCAATTTCTTGATGGTCTTTGAGAGCTGGCTGTCAACACTGCTCACAGTACCCCATCTCTAGCCCCCATCCTGCTTGACCCTTACTTATCCTTTAGCCCCCAGTTTAATCCCTTCCTCCTGACTAGGTCAAGTTCCTCTTTCATGTGCTCCCTTAGGACCATTAGTCTCTCCTTGGAACACTCACCACAGCAGTTGATTTTATTATGGTTAATTATTTAATATCAGTCTCCCAAAAGAGACTGTCAGTTCCATAAGATAAAAAAACATCATCATCATTATTAAATTTGTTGTTTTGCTCACCACTGAATTCCCCACTGCTGACAATAGGATGCCTGGTACTTAGCGGATTCACAGTAAGTATTATCAGTCGATGGGGGGATGGATGGCTGAATGAGCACACAAATGAATACATGAATGAATGATGTGCCAGTGGCCGACAGGATTTTCTCTTCCTTGTTTGTTCTATTCCTGTGGCCTCAGGTACCCACACATGTAGTATGGGCTCCACAGAGTCTTCTAGGATATTTAAAAGGTATGCTGTAGTTCTGGGCACCACAGCCCCTCAATGGGATTGGAAAGAAAAAATTATATGCATTCTTAGAAAGAGGCCTTGATGTTTCTGTGTTCCAGAGTGGTACTGTCTGGGATAAAGTATAGTAGATGAACCACAGCTTGTTTCTTACCTATTCTCCCTACTCCCCGGGACCTGAGAACCATACTTTAAATGTGTGAGCTGATCTTGGGAAGGTGATCCTCTCTGATTGTGAGCTGGTTAAAAGATCCAGTGCCAGGCATGTCTCTGATTAGAAGATCATAAATCAGTCCAGTAGATTCCATAGTAGTTCTCATGGTGTCCCTCAAGGCAGGGTTCACTGGCCAGTCCCTGGGACGTTTTCTTGAAACATTATAGGAGGCACTGCACATACACTGTATGCATACACAGTGTGCATATTACTGTATAATAAGTTGGCCCTGCAGTCAGATTGCCTGAATCCAGATTCCACCTGCCTACTTATTATTATAAGTTAAGTTTAGACAAATTAGGTGTAATCTTCAATTTCATCTTCTAGGAAGTAGGAGACATAATGTTACCTACCTTCCCTGGTGGCTCAGCTGGTAAAGAATCTGCTTGCAATGCAGGAGACCTGGGTTCAATCCCTGGGTTGGAAAGATCCCCTGGATAAGGGAATGGCTACCCGCTCCCGTATTCTGGCCTGGAGAATTCCAGGGACTGTATAGTCCACAGGGAAGCAAAGAGTTGGACACCACTGAATGACTTTTACTTTCACTTCTCTTTTATGTCATTGGGTTGTTGGAAAATCAAATGGCCAAATAGACATAAAGTGCTATGCAGAAGGTCGGACGTGCAATAAACACAAGAAATGTTAGCTGTAATTATTATCACCATTTTAATTCATTGCAGGAGTTTCCATTGCAATCCCAAGCCAGTCGCTATGAATGCCTTTCCATCCTGTCCCTTTCAGACTATCCTGGGACCCACGTGTTTCCCTGCCTTTTCTGCCTGCCTGCCTTTGGCTCAGATTTTTACTAGGAGGACGCAAGCCCAGTGTCCAGAAATGGCACCAATTATATTGCATCTTGCCTTATAATACCTTAACCCATACGGTAAAGGCCAACTTGAATTGCCTGAAAATCCATGCTGTACAGTGATTTGGGCAGTGTGCACACTCTATACACAGGCATTAAATAAAGTAAATAATGCTGACAGTGTGTGTGTGCACTCAGCCAGATTGCCCCGCTTTCTTAAATCATTTAAGCACACTTAATCTAATGGAACGTGTTATGACTTCAGCAGCTTCTGAATAAGAGTTGGAGGAAAGAAAAATCCGAAATGTGGCACCAGCTAAAAATCCCCATCCAGTTATTTAAGGTGGCTGAAGCACGGAAACTGGGCTCTGCTGGAAAAATAGACACTCCTCTTACAGAATGAAAACGTTTTTTTTTTTTTTTTTTTTGCCTTTTAAAACATTCCTTCTTTTATTTTTAGATTTGGGATGAGAATTGGAGTCCAAATCAATTTTCAGGTGATGTCTTCCTTTTTCTACTTGCTTAGAACAATCCTTTTTATCTTGTTTCTGCCCCTGGTAGTATTATCTGGGGCCAGGTACTTGACCTCTCCTGGGTTCACTTTCTTCTGCTGGGGGTTTGCACTGGGTGATCTTTGTGGTACCTCCCAGCTGTTTCCAGTGTTTTGTCGTGTTGTTGTTTTTGTTTGTTTTTGATTTCATGATTTCTCTCTCTTGTTATTACAGAAAGCACACGTGTTGTGCCTTAAGCCTAAGATAGGAAAGTATTTATTGATCAGGTTGAAAAACCTCCACTTTCCAGGGCTCTGAGTTTGGGCTCAGAGAGTTACAGTGGTTTACAGGCAGTTTTTGTGCGAAGAGTGGTTGTGAATTTCTTTTCTGTTTTTCTGGAGACCTTATTTGGACGTCTGGCCATTTAATCTGGGAGAGAATACTGTGTCTCGACATGACACCAGTGCCCTTACCACTGGCAGATTGTGGAAGCCCCACAGGCGGGTCCCGAGGCTGCCTGAGTCACCATTAATGAACCAAACGGCCTGTGATGCTCCTGTGGTCGCCTTTTGGCACTTGGCAGGAAAATCCTTTTCATGTTAGTTTCAAGGTTGTCAGATATCATTATCCCCAAGTATTAAAAATTTCAAAGAAAGGAGGCAGTGTGTTTGATTTATAGAATAATTATCTAGCTTTAGCTCGAACTTGGCTTTGGCAGTGGTTTTGCAAGCACTCGAAAATTAAATCCATTTTTTATGGCACTACAAGGTATTATCTCACAGCAAATGATAATTAAACACCTGTGAAATCAATTAGCCCTTTAAGCAGGGAAAAAAAGTTTTCCAATTATGTTTTCACACCTCCAAAACTTTTGTAATTCCAAAACCCGGCGCTAGTGGAGAGGGATATGGTTGATGGGTGTTTCTGGGTTAACTTTCCATAAAGATCATCCCTGAATTTTGCTTTGACTTAATCCTGAGGAAAGCAGTTTGTGGTACCGGCTCCCTTCCAGAGAGGATGCAATCGCCTTTGGAGCTGACTCTTAGCAGCTATCTATCTGACACACAGCTGAGCTGTCAGCTCCTCTACAAAGGAGGTTACTCACTTTGTGTTTTGATGCCAAGTTTTACTTGACAGTTTATTTAAAAGCCAAGATACCTTAATGGAAACCAAGCAACAAGGCATTCCATGTGACATTATTGCTCTCTCTTTTAAAGGGCCCTGTAGCCAAGAGTTCTGAGCCATCTTCATTCCAAATTCATACCCCGTAAACAGACTGATGGGTTAATAGCTGAAACCAAACACAGTGGAAAACTGGGAATTGTGGCAGGCCTTTCAGCCCCACAGGATCATATGTGTTTTAATCATTGGCTTTGGTAACAAATTAGCTATTCCAGATGCTGCTTTTAGAAAATCATCTGCACTTCTGAAGAACTACATACATTTGGAAGAAAGGACATAACAATTTGGGACTCAAAAAAGAAGAAAAAGAAACAGGCCTTTGACATTCTCTGCATTATGCCTCATATGTACAAAGGCCATTCCAAAAATATGCTTGCTTCATCTTTACTGATATTACTTAAATTTGCATAATCTCTCATCTAACTGTTTCATTACATCCTCAGTAGACCTGATTATTAGGTAGGCAAGACTAGCATTATTGTCCCATTTAATAAATAAGCATGGATTCAGAACCAGAGTAAGTCACATAAGATCAAACAGTAACAAAGTCAAGACCAGAACTTATATTTTCTAGGGGTTATTTCATGCAGTTTTCATTCCATCACTGTATATAAACATCTCTTAAAAAGTCGTCTTTTTTTTTTTTTTCAGTTTTCTTTATAAAGACACTTTAATGGAACCTTGCTTTCATAGCAGATGGCATTTGGAGAAGTTGATGAATCTTAATGTTAACCAGAGATATCAGGCTGGTATGGCATGCTGCAAAGATGAGAGAAAGCTTCTCTTTTATCCTTTTAGAAACTTGTCCTATAGAATTACCCATGTGAATGTTCCCTGAGATTTGGACACTTTGTGACCTCACAGACATTATTGGCTGGGGAATAAGGAGATCTGGCATTCATTTGATAAATCTTTCTTAAAAAATGACTATGGTCCAAGTGCTGATCTAGCAGCTGGGGTCACAGTGATGAATAGGAGCAGCTGGCCAGAAAGACAAACGTGGGTGAATTCAGACAGCAGTAAGTCCTAGGACTGAGATGAAATAGGGAATTGGGGCAGTGAGTGCTGGGAACACAGGCTGGTCTGCGAGGGCCTCGCTGAGGAGGAGCCACTATTTGTTTGAAGGCTGATATGTGTCTTGAGGTAGATCTGGGAGAAGAATGTTCCAGGCAGAGGACATAGCAAGTACAAGTCCCTGAGATGGTAATGAGTATGGAGTTTCTAGAAACTGAGAGAAGGACAGTGCAGCTGTAGATGGTGAGTGAGGGGATGGGACTCAGAGCTGTGGGCAGAAGCCAGTTTCAGAGAGCCCTGTCAGCCAGGGTAAGGGGCGCGATATTATTCTCAGGGCTGTGAGGAGTTGGTAGAGGGTTTTCAGCCTTGGAGTGACATCATAAAGTTGTCTTTGGTTTCTCTATGGAAAATGGATTTTGGGGGGGGTGAGATTGAACTATTCTGATCTGAAACTAGTAAGAACCAGAGTATGCTTCTTGCTGCTATGCTTATGTGGGAACTCAAAGGAGTAGAATTAAAGAGATAAAGGCAGGAGGGGAGTGAGGAGACTCTAGTTCCCATGAAATTACAAAAACCAATATGGGGGCAGCTCCTGGGGCTTCTGTATCTTTGTTTCTGCAGTGCTCAGCATGCCACCTGGCATAGGAACTGCTTAGCTTTCATTTGTCCAACAAGTAAATACTAGGGCATGAAGGCATCTACAAGGCCATCTGGTCTACCTCTTCACCATTAGCTGCTTAAACATTCTCCCTGCCCCAAAACCTCTCCCCAAAATGAGGCCACCTAGGAGTTAACTAGCTGCTTAGCTATTTCTCAAGGAGAACAGTGCTGAGCAGAGATGGCTAGAGGAGAGGCAGAGATGAGTCAGAGCTTCACAGGCGCTTTACTCTGGGGCACTGTTGTGCTTCTGACAAAGGAAATGGCAGAGTCTAGACTTAAGTGCTTTCTCAATCTCCAGTGACCAAACCCCTCATGGGAGGGCGATATCATCAATAACAATATATGGCATCAGATTGTTCATCATCACACAGATTTTTGTGTCTTGTGGAGGCACATATGCACCTGTACATTTGTATATTACATACCCAGATGGGAGAGATTAAACTTTCCATAGACAACTAGCTTCATGCAGCTATCATATGACATCAATGTCCTATAATTTATTATTATTATTTTTGACGATGCACCGTCTCTGCCTGTGCAGAGTTCTGAGGTCTCCTTTGCTCATTAGGCCCAAAAGTGAGCTGGCTCTGACTGTCAGAGTCAGAAGGTGGAGCCTAGGAATGGCAAAGGTGGCAAAGGAGACGGGAAATGAGGGTAGCTGAAACCAGCATCATTTCGTTAGCTGTTTGTAATTGGATTCTCAAGGTATTTTATAATCCCTTAAGTGCAGGGACCAGATGAAAGGCTTTGGCCCTGACCAGGAATTCAGGGTATGTGAGATTGGCCACTGAACAGCTCCTATGTCGTGCCTATTCTGGTGACAAGAACAGCCTAGCAGGAATTCCAGCCATTGTCCTAATCCAGGCACTGGCTGACCAAGGTTGGCTGTGCAGGAAAGAATGTCTTGGCTCAAGAAGGGAAGCAGTCAGACAGTGGCGTGAGCCCAGTTTTTTGGGAGGGATGAGGAGCCGTCATCTTTGCACCGATGCAGTGTTTATGAGTTCTCCAGTTTTTTTCTTTAGTTCAGATATGGAGAAAAGCCAGGAGATGGTTCAGTTTGAATAGTGCTGTGCACACTTGTAGCTTGATTTGCAAATAATGTGATTTATCAGAGCTGCTGAAACACACATCCCCCGACTCCCTTCTCCCATCAGTGTGCAGAGAGAAGACAAAATTTTTAACAAACTGCCAGGCCTTTGGAAACAGAGGCAGAGAAGGGATGGAAAATGCACAAAAGGAAGACACTATATGTAAACCACACTCCTTCCCATCTCTAAGACAGTTGGGCTCAGGCTGAACCCAGGGAGTGCAGATCATCCTAGAAAGACCTGGCAAAGTCAAGAGTGGGCTATCTTGTGATAGTAGGTGGACAGAGATAGTTATAACGAAGGGCTTTCATCTCTTCCTTGTGTCTCCATTGCTTCCAAGCTCTTCTGCAAACCAGTGGACACAGAACTTTTCATCCATTTCAAGCCTATGCTTTTTTGTGTGTTTCTTTGTTAATATTCATTTATTTGGCCCCGCCCAGTCTCAGTTGCAGCATGCAGGATCTTTGATCTTTGTGGCATGTGGAATCTTTAGTTGAGGCATGTAGGGCCCCTGTTATTGTTCAGTCGCTAAGTCATGTCCAGCTCCTTGACGCCTGAGTCTCTGCAAAGAGACTGCAGCTCTTTGGACTGCAGCACGCCAGTCCTCCCTGTCTCTTACTATCTCCCGAAGTTTGCCCTAGTTCATGTCCATTGAATTGGTGATGCCATCCAACCATCTCATCCTCTAGTTCCCTGACCAAGGATCAAACCCGGGCGCCTGCATTGGGAGCACTGGGAATCTTAGCCACCAGACCTCTAGAAGTCCCACACACCTGTGATTGGAGTGGTTCCTATAGGCCAGGCCCTGGAAGTTGGTTCAAGAGGAAATTGGACCGTGATCCTTTGGTCCTGCCTCTTGAAGCCCAGTGGAAGAAAAAAAGGAAAACAGGCAACTTAATCCAGAGGGAGCAGTAGACAGGTCAGCCTGGGTACTCTGTGAGCAGCAAGAGAGTCTCTGGGCGGGACTCGGGGATCAGGTTTTCTGCAGGGCGGAGGGGAAGAAGGATGTGTGGAAGAAGGAGTGCTCCGTCCACAGGCTGCTCTCCGAGAAAAGGCGTCGCCATCCAGGCTTGACAGCCCATGCTGCTGGCCCCAGTACTGGCTTCTCAGCTTCAGTCCACACTTCTGGTCCTGCTCTACTTGGCTTATCTTCATGGCACAGAGCCTGGTGAAAGGTTAATGGTAAGATAATGACCTCAGGCTTCTCAGTTGTCTTCGAGCTGGTCCCAGACATTTAGCTTCTGCAGCCAAATCCTGGGTATGCCTCTTCTGGACCTATTTATCTGTCTGAGGTCACAGTCGCTGCTGGCTCCTTAATTATCACTCCCTTCTTTTTCCACCCTGTACCCAGAGAACCCTTTATTTAGCATTTTCAGAAATGCTTTATTTCCAATAAAAGAAAGAATTTAGACTAACGCGGCCTGGAATTGCATTTATCTCAGAGCAGTTTGGAATTTGGTATTGCTGAGCACAAAAGCAGGCGCTCCAAAAGCTCACCTCCTTCAGATAATAGGTTAACCTCCTAAGGTAGTTAACGTCCCCAGCACAGAGTGGGCTTCCTTGGTGGCTCAGATGGTAAAGAATCTGCTTTCAATGCCTAAGAACCCAGGTTCAATCTCTGGGTCAGAAAATCCCCTGGAGAACGGAATGGCTACCCACTCCAATATTCTTGCCTAGAGAATTCCATGGACAGAGGAGTCTGGTGGGCTCCAGTCCATTGGGTCCCAAAGAGTCAGACATGGGCACAGTATATTCAAAATGTTTCACTTTTCCCTTTGCTGGCACCATATTACTGCTTCCTTCTAGGCAGCTCTGAGACCAGAGGGTCCACCTTGTACAAGCCCCACAAAACCTGGGCTCCTCAACTTCATCGTCTGTAAAATGGGGCCACTTCACGTAGGGTTGTAGAGAGAAAGGGCAGGAATGAATGCGGATTGTTGCCCCACCCACAGGAAGCATTTAATCAGTGAGGGGATGATTGTTATAATTGTTACCATTAATGACTGTCATTTGCTTTTACACTTTAGCCATTGAGCTGCTATGTAATGAGCGGGAACCAAGGTGGTCTCCTGCATAGTATACCTAGTACGTGTTAAATTCATCACCGTGTGCAGGTGAAGACTACCATCTGGTCCAAGTTTACAGTTCTGAGTTTTCAGTGGGTATGAAGGGTAGAGATGGAGTGAGTTTAGACTTGATATGGGATTATGATCCAGTGTGTTCAGACACAATGTTTTTATTCCAAGGGTCCATCCCGCCCTTTCTTCTTCCCTGTGAAAAGCAGGTATAACTGTATCCATTTCCTGGGTGGCTCTGAGGCTTAAATGAGATAAAGTATGTGAGAGTTGGTGCCTCCTACCCCAGCCAGAGCCCACACACTATTCCTCCCTCCTTTCTCAATATTGAAATGAATTTAAATGAACATAAAAAGAAGATGGTCTTCTGTGGAAAGCCAAGAAGTGTGAAAGGGATTGGCAGCGTCATTCAGAGGAGCATCATTGAGACATCAATTCATAATCCTTGGCCTGACCAGGTGCCCCAGAGGTTCAAGCCCAGCAGGGTGACCTGTTCTAGAATCTCACCATTTCTGAATAGCGAGAACCTTTCTGTTGGGAGCCACTGAGCGTCCCTGAGTCTGCAGCCACTCTGGTTACCAGCACCTCGTGTGCATTTCCCTGACTCGGGAATGTGGAGTAGCTCATTCACGGGTACAGAAACTGTGCACACAGGTGGTGTGAAGAGATGGAGGCTCCATGAGTCCCTTGAATTCACAAGGACCACAGGGGGCCTATACTTTTCCCTGTGTTACTTACAAGACAACATGAGAGATAAAATTGTGGCCAGTGGACCCATTTTCCAGCTAAAAGGTTGGTTCCCACTCACGGGTTTCTCAGTTCAAATCTGTGCCTTGGACCAATTTCGTATTATTACATGCTATGGATTTGGCGATTTTCTCAAAAAATAATTGAAATTTATAAGTGTTAAATCTGTAGTAGTCTACAAAAGGGCCATAGTTATTAAATGACAGAGCACCATCTCAGACTGAGCTCCGGATGTGACGGGGCAGAATTTCGAGTAGGGGAGAAAGAATCCTTTGAAATGGGGCTGTCTGTTGCTAGAGCTTGAAACTAGGTGAACCGTTGAGGACGTCACTGTGTCAGAAGCTGCATTTGTGTGAACTGCCCCAGGAGGCAGCGTCATATAGTGGAGAGCAAAGGCCCTTTAAAAGCCTGGAGCTGGAGCCTCATGGCTCCTTCGATATGACCTGCATTGGCAAGGTTATGGGGCTCTCTGAACTCTGTGCTGGCCTGTCGGGTTGGCTTATATCAAGTCCTACCTAAAAGTTCATTCCATCATAGGTCGTTGAGCCATTCAGTGGCTCATGCCCACCCACACAGGGTCATGTCTGAGATCCGGCAGTTACCGCATGTGATCTTTCCAGGGAGACCCCGCCCGTACCAGCAGCCTCACTGGCCCCTCCCCACACCCGAGCCCAGACTGCGGGCAGTTTATCTCACTTTGGTTCTCTGTTCCTGTTCTGCTAGCTCCACCACCAGAAATGCCCATGGCCTCCTCTCAGCTCTTTGCCAGACCAATTCTTTTTTTTTTTTTAATTTACTTTTATTTATTTGTTTTTGGCTGTGCTGGGTCTTCATTGCTTTGCTCTGGCTTTTCTCTAGTTACAGCAAGTGAGGGCCACTCTAGCGGCGTGGGGGCTTCTCATTGCAGTGGCTTCTCTTGTTGTAAAACACAGGCTCTAGGGCGAGTGAGCTCCGATAGTTTCGGTGCATGGGCTCAGCAGCTGGGCTCCCGGGCTCTAGAGCACAGGCTCAGTAGTTGTGGCCCCCAGGCTGAGATGCTCTGTGAAATGTGGGATCTTCCCAGATCAGGGATTGAACCCATGTCTCCTGCATTGGCAGGCAGATTTTTTACCACTGAGCCACAAGGAAAGCCCCAGACTGGGTCTTGCTCTTCCTTTAAGACTTAGCTCAGAGTCTCCCTTCCTCCAGGAGACATGCCTTCTCACTCTTCCCACCAGAGCCAAGTGATGACTTGTCATTGGTCTTCTCTGCATCCTTGCCTCCATCCTCCCACATCCCCACTAAATGACAATCATTTGATAACACATCTACCTTCTCCCTGGAGAAGTGCTGTTTCTTGAACCGTACTAGACACAAGGTAGGCATTCAGCTCACATTTGCTGAATGAATGAGAGAAAGTAGAGGAGATGCTGGGGAAGCTTATTTCCCTTATCCCATAGCGCTTTAACTACAACAGTCATAAGTTGCTTTTGTGTTCTTTCTTTTTTTTTTTTTCCTTCAGAAATGTGATTCCAACCTGGGGGTAAGCAAAGAAGTTTAAGTACTTATGAGGATGGGGGCTGAGAGAAAACAAATCAGCTGTAAATGTTTATTTACTTTGATTTCTTTATTATTATTTTTAATTCTTAAGCCCAGTGTGAACACTTAACTGTGGCATGTGGAATCTAGTTCCCTGACCAGGGATCAAACCCAGGACCCCTCCACTGGGAGCCCAGAGCCTCAGCTACTAAACTACCAGGGAAGTCCCTCACTTGCTTTGTAAGTAAATACTTGAGACAAACTGTAGCGCCATTGGAGGAGACTAAAGCTGTGTGACTACAGAGATGCCGGCTTGCCTCACTTCTTCCCTGTCCTCTTTGATTAGCAGAAAATAGGCTTGCATGACAGATTCCTACCAAGGAATTGTGGGAAGCCCAGGAGGACCCGTGGTCACACTGTGCCAGCCACATTCTTGGCTATGGAGCTTTTGATAATAAGGCAAAATCCTTCCAATTAGAAGCTGCTGTTGTGATTCATAGCTTCTGTTTTTGTTTTATTTCTAAGGGTCTGCTCCACACTTCTCCCTGGCACTGTCTTTGGGAATCCAATCTTTTTCATGTGTCTGTTACTTTTTTTTTTCTCATTTATTTTTATTAGTTGGAGGCCAACCATTTCACAACATTGCAGTGGGTTTTGTCATACATTGACCTGAATCAGCCATGGAGTTACATGTTACTTTTTTTAAATGTTTTTATTCCTCTTGAATTTCTGTAGTTTTGACAAAAATTTGCAATTGTGTAGTGCATTGCAGTTTCTACTGTATGCACTTGATCTCATTTAATCCTCACATCTCTGAGGCTCAGAGGAGCTAAACAGTCTGTGCAGGGACACACGGAAAATGGTAGGTCCAGAACCCAAGTTCTTCAGCCCAGGCTTTCTGACTTCAAGTTGGCTATACTTTGCATTCTATTCGGTTGCCTCCCTTCCATCATCGTAATCACAGCTACCATTTATGGATTGTTTATAAAGTGCAATAGGCTTTCGTTAAAATGTATCATTTAATCCTCCCAGTAAAAGTATTATCCCCATTTTGCCAACCAGGAAACTAAGATCTAGACAAATTAAATAACTTTTCCCAAGATCACTCAGCTTGTGAATAGCCAGGATAAAAGTGGAACCCAGGCTTGGCTGGGTCTAAAGCTGCTTAACCACTAAGCTCTTAATTACTAAGCTCTTCACTACCATGTCAGTGGTTCTCAAAATTTAGGGTGCATCTTAATTACCTGGAGGGCTTATTAAAACATGGAATTCTGGGCCCTTCCCCCAGAGTTTCTGATTAAGCAAGCCTGGGTGGGGCTGAGAATTGACATTTCTACCAGTTTCCCAGATGATGCTTATAGTTGGATGAGTGTACTGTGAGGACCCCAGCACTAATGCCACATTGCCCTCCACCCATTTCCTGGTTGCACTGAATTGCTGCCAGCCAAAAAAGAAAAAAAGAATGTGTTTCATATGGAAGGGAAGGACTTCAATTATGCATTATTATATGACCCATTTTAAATGGGGTGTATCCCATATATTATTCAGTACATCTTTAAGGAGAAAATTATTACGGCCGTAGAATGGTTTTGGTTTCTAGGTTAAATACGGGGTCATATCATTTTTACTGCATTTTTCATTGCGGTAGTTTTTAGAGACTGTTCTAGCATCTGTATCATCACCTATACAAGCAGGGACTTAATGGCCATCTGAAAAGGGTAACAAACCATTATTGATTAAATCGGTATCTGAGATTAGTTGCCTCCCTCATCTACTTACCTTCTTGCTTAGGATCTCATATGTTCATTATTTCTTGTTTTTAAGAAGTTTATGACTTCAATATGATTTATACTTCTAAGCTTAAGTCATAGGTAAGAATTGGTCACTAAAATGATTGTCCCTGTCACTTGACCTGTCGTCTCCCCATCTTTTCCCCCGTCCCTATCCACTGATAACCACTAATCTCTTCTCCATCCCTGTAATTCTGTTAGTTAATGAATGCTATATAAATGGGATAATTCAGTGTGTGTCCTTTCAAGATTGGATTTTTCACTGCGAATAATTTCCTGAAGGTTGCTTGTATGTATCTGTATTTCATTTCCTTTTTTTTGCTAGTAAGTATTCTAAGTTATACATGTACCACAATTGGTTGAATTATTTACCCATTGAAGGATATTTGGATAGTTTACAGTTTGAGGCTATTAAAGATAAAACTGTGAACATTCGTGGACAAGTTTCTGCGTGAAAATAAATTTTCATTTCTCTAGGATAAATGCCCAAGTGTGCAATTGCTGGGTCATACACTAAGCTCATTTTTAGTTCTAAAAGAAACTGCCAAACTATTTTCCTATGGGGCTGTACCATATAACCTTCCCACCAGCAATATATGAGGTTTATATTCCACTTTCTCCTCAGTACCTGTTGTCATCTGTCCTTTTGATTATAGCCATCCTTGTGGTGTAAAATGATATCTCATAGTTTTGATTTGCATTTCCCTAATGACTAATGATTAAGTATCTTTTCATGTGCTTATTGGCACTTGGCATATTTTCTTTGGAACAATATCTATTCAAAGCCTTTGCCTGTTTTTAAATTGGATTATTTGTCCTGATTGTTGGTTTGCAAGAGTTCTTTACCTTTGCTGGATAAAGTCCCTTACCAAATTGATAATTTGAAAATATTTTCTTCTTTTCACTTTTTCACTTTCTTGATGAGAGCTGAGGGTAGAGGGATCCTAGTCTTCTCAGCTATACTCACCTACATTAGAGCTTCTATAAGGCAGAGCTAGTGAGGGTTGGTAATGGAGCGGATCTTGGCTCAGATGCCCCAGACGCTCACAGTTCTTGCCAAGATTCGGTAGATTTTCCTGAACAAATGGTTTTCCACTTGTCATGATGCTCTGAGGACAATTTCCAAAAATTTTCAATGAATGTTCTTTCTTAAACTTTTTATTTTATATTGAAGCACAGTTAATTAACAGTGTGTTAGTTTCAGGGGTACAGCAAAGTGATTCAGTTAGACATATTCACATATTGAACTGAACTGAACTGATTCTTTTTCAAATTCTTTTTCCAGTTAGGTTATTGCAGAATACTGAGCCACGTTCCCTGTGCTATACAACAGGTCCCTGTTGGTTTTCTATTTTAAATAAAACAGTGTGTGCATGTCATCTCAAACTTCCTAACTGTGCCCCCCCTTCCCCAGCTCTTACCCCTTGGTGCCATAAGGTCATTCTAAGTCTGTGAGTCTGTTTCTGTTTTGTAAATAAGTTCATGCATATCAACTTTTTCAGTGAATGTTCTTATAATTTGTACCAGGTAAATTGGTGTTTTGCTGGAAGGAGCATCCACAGAATTCCTTACTGTGTCATTCTGGAAGGCCAGCCTTCCACAGTATACTTAGAACACCTACCCTCAGGGAGATACTACCCCTGAAATCCTTGTCAGCCTCTTTTAGTTATCTGATGAGGCTTTGGTAGGTCTAGCGGCAGGAGAAGCATCTTCTCCAGGACTAGAACAGTGCTTGAAACATAGTATTTCTTGAAAGAATGACTGAGTAAATGAATGAGTTTAAAATCTTAAAAGGAGGTAGATGTGGGCATATGAGCAGACCAAAGAGCTGAGTGGGGAGAGTACCACACATACGTGTGGTTCTATTAGGACCATCATCCCCCTTGCAGGCATCATTATTTATTCACTTGTCATACACAGTCATTCATAGGCTCACTGTCACTGGAGCCGATGGTTCATGGGCTGAGCATGGTTAGAAATAGAAAAATCATTGTTTTAAGTTGTATGTGCTTATGTTTCTGTATGTCTTTGTATGTCAGTATAAATACACACATTGCACATTGTGTATACAGGCAGATTTCTATAGAAATATATGTGTGTCTGCATGCATGCACGCTAAGTCACTTCAGTCATGTTTGACTCCTTGTGACCCTATGGACAGTAGCCCACCAGGCTCCTCTGTCCTTGGGATTTTCCAGGCAAGAACACTGGGGTGGGTTGCCATGCCCAGGGATCGAACCTGTGTCTTTTTTGTCTCCTGTGTTAGCAGGCAGATTCTTTACCACTAGCGCCACCTGGGAAGTCCCTTAGACACATATACACACATACATACATACAGTGGTCGTGTAAACTTTTGGAGCAGTGGGATAGTCTCAAAGGGACATGAAATAATAAAAGAATAAAGAATAGTGGAAGGACTTCCCTGGCTGTCCAGTGATTTAAGATTTTGCCTTCCAATGTAGAGGATGCAGTTTCAATCCTTGGTCCTGAAGCTAAGAACCCACATGCCTCGCAGCTAAAAAAACCTAAAAACATAAAACAGAACAAATACTGTCATAAATTCAATAAAGACTTTTAAAACATGGTCCATATCAAAAAACAAACAAAATTCTTAAGAAATACTTTATTTTAAAAAAAAGAAAGAATTATGGAATGTTCCAGACAATCTTTACTCATCTTGCCCAACTGACTCATTTTGCAGATGAGGAGACTGAGGCCCAGAAAGCCCATCATTTCATTCTTAACTTCACAGTTTACCGAGTGGGTTCCTGATTCCAGCAAGAATGCTTCTCCCCTTTCTCCTGCTACCTATTATGTGAATGAACACTAGCTTCAATCATGAAGCTTTATTCGATACATCAGCAAATCCCTCTCTACAACCACTTAAAAATCCATGCCTTGAATAACTGTCATTTGAGTTTTTTCGGCAACTTTTCTGCTTTTCCTCTCCCTCTGCTCCTTCCCTCAAGTAAATTCTGCAGCAGAAAACTTTGAAACTTGTTACCATCCAGAACATTAATAGGGTTTTACATTTTTAGCAGCCTAATGATGAGGAGGTAGGGCCTTCTGTTCCAGCTCCTTAGAGGTTTCTATTCTGGGTATTTATTAAACTTTGCTGTAGCCTCAAGTATATTTGACCTTTTTATATTAAAAAAGTTTCAGTTTAAACTATACATGCATTGTGTGTGTGTGTGTGTGTGTGTGTGTGTTTCCCTGGTCTCCATTAACTAGATAGATATTCAAACATTATCAACAGTTGAGCCTGAGATCCTTGTCAATTATTTCCTTATGTTTGATGAGGAAAAGAAGAGCCATTACTATCATAATTTAATATTTTTTTCATTTAGCTAAATTTGAGCCCTCTTAAAAACCTTTCCACTCTGAAGTCTATTTTATGGTTTAATGAACGCAGCAAGGATATTCTTTTTTCTTTCTCTCTTTTTTAAAAATTTTACTCTCAATGTAGATAATCCATTCATGGTGACCTTTTCTTGTGCAAATTAGTTGTACACGCTTGTTTAAACAAATGGTCCTTTGCATGATGTCTCTTCTTAATGACAGGTTTATAATTGAAAATTGGCTCACTCCCATATGCCTAGTTTGTGTAAGATTATAAAAATAGATGTGGACTTTAAAAATATAAATGTATATATCAGTATCCCCCAAAGAGGAGGGAAGAATCCAATGCCTTCAGGCTATGATTAAATTAGACTATTAGAGTCAGAAAATGCCGGTGACATATGCTACTGTCAAAGTCACACCTGTCTGCTGAGCCCGGGAAGTTCTTGAAAAACGAGAGTGATTTCATACTAGTGTGATTTCATCCTAGCCCTGAGAAGCTGGGCCTTCCCAGGACATGAGCCATCTCCAGTTTCCCAACTTTGCTTCAACTCCGAGTGAACTTTCAGCTGTGTGTTTAGGACTGGGTTTGTGGAAATCATGTTTCAAGTGCCAGCCCTAAACAAAATGAGGTGCTTGTTGTCTTTCCCTGCACTCCACTGACATAAAGAGACAGGTGACATTCCTGTTCTATTTTGCATTTTTCTCAAGTGCAATAACAATGTGAGCTGGCTCAATGGTATTTGAGTAAAAGACACGATCATCTCATCTCTTGCCCAGTTTCCCACAGCCCTGAGTATTTTTTCTTCTCTTGTTATTTCTTCTCTTTCCCAGTTTCTTGGGCTGACTCCTTCTCTCTTTCCTCCATGCCAACCATTCTTACACAGGAGTGTTTGTCTGGGGTAACCGAATGTTCTTGGTTAAAAGTAGAAACTCCAGCTTGAAGGAGAAAATAAATGTTTTGTGCTGGGAATGGAGGTTTCCTGAGTAGATTTTACTAGCATGGTTTCATGGGGTAGATAGGAAACAAGAGCAGTCTTCAGGTTCCTGAATGATATGGCATTATAAAGAACGACTAGCAGTGATTATTTTTTTAAGCTGATGAAGGCAACCTATTTTTGCCAAGACATGAAAAAACCTGATTTGCAAAGTAAAGGCTGAGTGAGCCAAAATGTCACTGAGACCATCAGACTTATTTTTTACATATTGTTTGAAAAAGACCCTAATTGCTTTGTCCAGTGGGAAGGGTCACATTTCCATTCCTTCCCGCAACAACCCTTCCTGCCTTCCCCCTGGAAAAGTGGGGCTGGCTTGTGTAGCACCCAAGTTGCTCTGGGTGGTTTCATGCACCCTAGGTGTGCCCATTCACCCCACCCCCATTCTTAATGGTCTTTGTTTGCTGATGGTGCCTCTTCTCCTTCTAGGTATGATTATCGGGAAATGCTGCACAATGCCACTTTCTGTCTGGTTCCTCGTGGTCGCAGGCTTGGGTCCTTCAGGTTCCTGGAGGCTCTGCAGGTAAGAGACCTTGATCATCCCCAGTATAGAGCTGAGAACTGACGTCAGACAGCGTGTGGGATGGGGGAGGAGGGTTCACCTTAACAAATCTCCTGGGATCTAAACCAAACGCATGGTTTGCCCGGAACACCTGAAATCTGTTTTCCCCAGAAAATCTGCAACCTTTTATATGCGTCGGGGGGCGGAAGGAGGATTTACTCCCTGCCTTTGGACATGAGGAGATTCAGTGGGAATCTCAAGGGAAGGTGGGCTCTGAGAGATGGGCTTGCAAACACAGAGTAGATCTGACTGCCCACCAGGCAGCAGAGCTGGGCTCCTCATGCAGGCTCAGCCCTCCTCCTTGGAAGCCAGTTTCAACAGCAGTGAAGATGGCTGATGAGTGGTATTTTCCAAAATCAAACTTGTTCTGTCCCCATCGCAGTCATCACTTGGCTCCTCTGAATTTTGAGCATGACCCCCAGCAAGATAGAGGCACTGTCTCAGCCTGGCTCTTCCAGGTGCTACAGTTCTGAGGTCCCAGAGCTTTAGGACTTTTGTGCCATTAACCTTCACTCACGGTGGTTCTCACCCAGAAGTTGCATCCAGCCTTCCTTGTTGGCAAGAAAGCACACCTTCCACCTCTCACCTCCTCCGCTCCTGAACTGCTTGCTGCTGTGTCCTCTCCTCCTTTGTACTCTGCCCCTGCCTGAATCTGTGCTTTTGTCACCATGCTTCCAATATTCTGTCTTGTCCTTCAACAGGAGGGCTTCCTTTTCTTGAAAGTCTTTTCTGGCACGTTCTAGGAAGAATATCATCCCTAACATTCTCCTAGCCTCTGGGGATGTTGCGTGGAGCAAATTGGTCTCTGCTTAGGATTACGAGTTCTTTGCAACCAGAATTTGTCATTAGCCTGGTGTTTTTAGGCTCTTCGGTCACTGTGCAGGTAGTAAGTTGGTCAGGATCCCACCACACTGAAGGGACCAAGTCTGGTTCAGGTGTTTGCCTGGCCTGTTGAGCACCCTGTAAGAATCAAGTCCACAAAACGCTTTATCAGGAAAACCAAGTCCTGTTCAGCTCTTTGTTGCTCAGGACATTAGGGTGAAGCACTTTGCACATGAACTGTAGCATTTTCATTGACAAGACCATGTATGTTCAAGGTGGGGTTTGTGCTAGGATTTTGTTGGTGGACGATTTTATTATGTCAGTAAAACTTCTTCAACGAGGCCAGTTGTCTCCATAGAAGTAAGGTCAGCCAAACCAGGTACAAGAATAGAAATGAGGTTTTCACATTCTAAGGCACAACTTGCAACTGGTAAAATCTCAGCTGGATACGGACAACCTTCATGTGACTTCATAAAAGCCCACTTTTCTATTGACCTCAGCAGTCCAGGATTCATGCCAGTAATTGAATTTGTACTGATTTCACCCTCCTGATTGGAACAGTTCCTCATGCCACCCCCTCCCTCACACTCACAGTGCCCTTCTCTGCGCAGGCCGCCTGTGTCCCTGTGATGCTCAGCAATGGATGGGAGTTGCCATTCTCTGAAGTGATTAATTGGAACCAAGCTGCCGTCATAGGCGATGAGAGATTGTTATTACAGGTAAGGAAGGGGTGGTGGCCTTCCCCAGATCAGTGGATGATTGCTGCCCCCGTACAAACTTTCAAAGAAGATGAATCCAAAAGGCCAGCTCTATAAAAGAAATTTTATCAGGAGAAAATTGCCTGTGTCGTGGCGAATATGAAGTCGTTTAACATGACATCGTTGACTTCCTAGTACGCAATCTCCTCAGAGCCAGGGAATATATACTCGGACAAGGAGAAGGTACAGGTGGAGGACGTGAATGTTGATACTGACAGGAGGTGTATATCTACCCCCTTCGATTTCTGTAATATTTAGGAATCATGCCAGAGAGTTCTTGTACAATTCTGCTGCCACTTTGTACTCCTTTCCTGTTTCCATATTTGCCTTCAGATTAATTTTCAGAAAGACAGGTCTCTAGGGCTGATTCTTGCCATTAGTGTCATCATTGCTCAAATGATCTCGTCTGGGTGATGTTATCTTTAAGATGTATATTTAAAAGAGCAGCCTCAAATGAAAATGTGTGTGGGGGGAGTTATCTTGTATTTTTGGTCATGTAGATTTTTTTTTTCATTTCATTTTATTGTTGTAAAAACACGTAACATGAAATCCACCCTCTTTACCAATTTTGACGTGTACTCATTACGGTTGAGTATAGGTAAATGCAGTGTATTACAGCAGGTCTCTAGGCTTATTCATCTCACTTAACTGAAATTTTATGCCCACTGATGAGTAACTCCTCAGTTCCCATCCCCCAGCCCCTGGTCACTACCATTCTACTCTTTAGTTCTATGGACTTGGGAAGTGGAGAACTTCCCAGATGGCTCAGTGGTAAAATAATTTGTCTGCCTGCCTGGCGATGAAGGAGATGCAAGAGACGTGGGTCTGATCCCTGGATCAGGAAGATCCCCTGGAGAAGGAAATGGCCACCCACTCCAGTATTCTTGCCTGGAAAATTCTATGGACAGAGGACCCTGGTGGGTTACAGTCCATGGGGTCACAAAGAGTCAGACACAACTGAGCAATGAACACATGAAAGTGGACTCATGAAATATTTTTCTTTCCTTGACTGGTTTATTTCACTTAGTGTAGTGTCTTCAAGTTTCAACAATGTTGTCCTGTATTGCAGAATTAAGACTTACTAATTATTAAAATGTTCCTGTTACCCAAAGTGATCCACAGATTCAAGGCAATTCCTACCAAAATCCCAGTGGCTTTTTTTTTTTTAAACAGAAATAGAAAAACAGTCCTGAAATTTGTGTGGAGCCAGAAAAAACCCAAATAGCCAAATCAATCTTAAGAGAAAAAGAATAAAGCTAGACCATCATCATCCCTAGTTTCAAGCTATATTACAAAGCTACAGTCATTAAAACAGTGTAATACTAGCATAAAAACAGGTATACAGCTCAATAGAATAGAATGGAGTGCCCAGAAATAAATCCATGCATATGCATCAACTAAACTTCTACAAGGATGCCTAATAAAAGTCTGAACATCTCAATAGCTGTCTGGGAAGGGGGGAATATGATACTCACAGAGAAATCCCAGATCAGGAATAGTCAGTCACTGATAATTTCTAAAGGTATTTTGTGCAGTGATGTATTTAGCTTCAGCATAAACTGCCATACTCTTTTCTCTAAAATGATGTAATATTTTAATCATTTATTTCATGACATTGTACCTTGAACTACCACAAGTATTTGTAGAATGATTTTTTTTTTAATGTCCTGCTGGCCAGTCTGCTAACTGGCTGGTGAAATAACTCAGTAGTCTCTCTAAAGTAAAAGGTAAAATATCTGTAACTAAGAGAGCCATAATTAAGCAAGGCAAGCTGAACACAGCTTCTAAAACATGCCTTGTGTCTGGTAGTCAGATCTGTGATTTCCAAGGCTCCTGGGACCTCAGAAGTAGGAGAAGAACGTGTGACCTAGTAGAGTTCTCCCTAGGTGCGTGCCTAAAAACATTCACTCATGGAAGGCCTAACAAAGTGATAAATGTGGTTCTTTTTCATGTTGCCTTTTTCCTTCTTTGATTTTTTTTTTAAAGATGCATGCTCATTAAAGGAAATTTGGGAATGAAAAATACCAGCCATAATTTCTCCAATTGTGTACCCACGCTCTCGTGAATTTGATATGAATAAGTTGGGAGTTTGTCTTTGAAACAGAGTAGATTCCAGGGTACCAAGCTGTGGTTGTCTGATCTCTGCCATTTTACCAGAGTTGATTCTCCAGAAGCCTTTCACCTTCTGAAGCAACATTTTGGCTTGACGCTGGGGGTTTTGTTTTTCATTGTGCACCCACTCAAACTCGTTGGCATTTTCCTCTCTCGTATGCAGTCTGTCTGCACAGCTGCCTCCATATTGAATGACGACTGAACTGTCATTGACAATGGTTTTAAAGAACTGGCACCCAGCCCAAATGTCTGCTCTGGGAAATGTTTTTGTTATGTTACCATTTTTCATTTCCTGTTTTAGAACAGCTCAGATGTTTTTATTTGCATATAGTCTTGTCATGTCACCAAGAGAGCTTACTGTTGCTTTCCTGTATCTATCTTGGTAGATTCCATTAGTTTGGTTACCATGCATGACCTTTTATTAAGACTTCACTGGGTTCTGCCACTTCGAACAATCTGGCCAAATTGCAATTAATTTATCACTTTCCCATACCTGTCTCTCGGGACAAGCAGATTAATAACCAATAGCCAAATGCCATTAAAACTTGGAACTCTGTCTTTTCAATCAATTGGAATTATCTTCCAGAGCACTCTGCAGACTGCTGTCAGACATGTGTATGCACAGACGGGTAGAATATATTTCACTTGATATAGTAACAGCAAGATGTAGCTTATATAAGAGAGGGGATGTATTGATAGGCTCATGCATGATATACCATTCTGCCTTCATAACCACAGTCTACTAGTTTTCTGGAGACCACATAGTGATGATAGCTTTTGACAATTTTCTAATGGACTGCTTCCTCATCATCACAATAAAACAGTGAAGTGTCAACCTGTATGACTCTTAGAAAATACCACTGATACTCAGAAGAGGGCATGATTATGAAAAGTGAGGAGGATAATTCTTTTCTAATCTTCCTTTGGCTATCTGGGTAATTTTCTCAGTAAATAAAATTAAATGT
Source organism: Odocoileus virginianus (assembly GCF_023699985.2). Taxonomy (NCBI): domain Eukaryota; kingdom Metazoa; phylum Chordata; class Mammalia; order Artiodactyla; family Cervidae; genus Odocoileus; species Odocoileus virginianus. The sequence goes on from NC_069688.1 coordinate 33,128,688, forward strand.
TCTTTGGCTTATCAGGGATTGATGATCTAAGTGGTTTCTCCACCTTCTTCAAGGATATTTTATTTCCACTTTACCTTGTGCTCTGATTTCAGGCAAATGTTTTCTCTGTTACCTGTTGCCTCCATGCTGCTTCAGTGTTGAGAATCCAGATATGTACTGGGGCTGCAGATTTAGTATCAGTTTTTGGACATTGCCAAAACAAGTGAGCTTGTTCTTATGTAGGTACTGTGAAACAGTTCTCTGTCTTCCCGTAGAAGTGGTCTTGAAAAAAAAAAAAAATATGTTCCTACTTCCTTCCCCTCCACTGGAAATTCAGATGTAGTCTTAGTCAGGATGTCATGGGTAACTTTCTTATTAAAATAGCTAGTGGAGCATTCCTGCTTCAGTCCAGGCTCCCATGCGTCTCTGATTAGTTACATATTAGGGAGGCAGGCATGCAGAAAGAGGTGAGCACAAAAGGGCACTTGCTAATCACAAGGAATCTCCCCTAAGAATGTAGACTCTATAAATGAAATAGACCTTGGGCTTTAGGTGAAGATAGGGAGCAAGCCAAGGAAACTCACCAGACAACCAGGAAGTACATTTCAGAGCTCCAGACCCAAGCAAGTTCACAAGCAAACATTAAGCAATTGGTCCAACTTTGCATATCATCACCCTTAAGTCAATAACAATAGTAGTAATAATAATTACTTTGTCAGTTAAACTTCCCATATGTTAGGCATTGCATGAAGCACTTATGTGCTCTTCATTACAACCTTACAATGATGTTAGAACTCTGTACCTGTTTTGTAACTGAGGAGATGGAATCTTTGAGAGATCAAGTAACTTTTTCAAGGAAGCACAGCTAGTGAACTGTAGAGCCAAGACTCTTACCATGGTCTGACTCCCATTTTCCTGTGCTTAACCATTGAGCTATACTGCTAGTGCAAATAATAATATCCCTTCGGTGGCTTCAGATGGCCGTGGTCTATTTGACTTTTATTTATTAAATAGCTACTACAGGCATACCTCACTTATTTTGCTTTGATTTATTGTGCTTCATAGATGCTTTTCTTTTTTTTTTTTTTTTAACAAATTGAAGGTTTGTCATAAGCCTGTGTTGTCAGATGATGGTTAGCGTTTTTTTTTTACTTTGAATGAAGTATTTAAATTAAGGTATTTACTTTGTGCTTTCAGACATTATGCTACTGAACACTTAATAGACTACAGTGCCAAAGTAACTTTTAGACTGATGGCAGTGGCGGTGGTGGTCGTACACAGTGGTGTCTGACTTTTGTGACCCCGTGGACTGTAGTCACCAGTCTCCTCTGTCCATGGGGTTTTCCAGGCAAGAATGCTGGAGTGAGTTGCATTTTCTACTCCAGGGGATCTTCCTGACTCAGAGATTGAACCCGTGTCTCTTGCATCTCCTGCATTGGCAGGTAGATTCTTTACCACTGTGCCACCTGGGAATCCTCTGGATGCACTGAAAAACTAAACAGATTTTGTGTGACTTGCCTGATTGTGATATTCATTTTATTGCAGTGGTCTGAAACAGAACCCACAGTATCTCTGAGGTGTGTCTGTACATAAAAGCCACTATCCTAGCTAGAAAATGTTTAGCTGGATGGACAGGGCATAGATCTTTCCTTTAAAATTGTACAGCTTGATAGATAGCAGTGTTGGCTAAGCACACATGACAGATCGTGTTAGTTTGGGGTAAGCTCTAGAGCCAAAAAGAGAGGTCTGGGGAGCAGAAAGCTCTCAGGGAGAGAAAAGAGATATGTGCGCATAGAAATAATTACCCTCAGCTACATATTAAATGGACAGACTCCAAGACATTCCCTAAAAGGTCCTTCTGTAGTTTGTTAGTAGTCCTGGGGGTGGCATATCTTAGAAGTGCTTGGGACATAATGAATCTCAGCTTTGCTCCAAGACTATAGCCCCTTCTCTGCAGGATTTGATTGTCCACGGGCAGGTTCAAGGCCACGTGGGATTCTTAGAAAATGGCAGAGGCTAGTATAGGAATGCTATGCAAGTGATAAGCTGCTACCAAACCTCAGAGGTGAGCTCTTAACTGTCATGTATTAGGTCATTAAAGGTCATTAATGCTGACTCCCAGTAAGTGCTGTTTTTAGCTAACACTTCTTCAGGGCCTTTCAGTCTAGGGGTTTGTGGTTTTTAGTAGATCTATATGCTAGAAACAGACGCTATGAAGAATAAAAGTCTAACCTGAGCGGGTTATTTTGATCAAATGGCATCTCGTTGTTTTCCAGTTATAGTTATTATGTGTTCACCTTGTGTTACAGATTCCTTCTACAATCAGGTCTATTCATCAGGATAAAATCCTAGCACTTAGACAGCAGACACAATTCTTGTGGGAGGCTTATTTTTCTTCAGTTGAGAAGATTGTATTAACTACACTAGAGGTAAGTGAGATGCCTTGGCTTTCAGTCTCGAATAATGGTCCTTTGTATGTTTCTCTTAGCCTTCACTTTTGCTGTTGTCAATGTGTAATTGGTCAAATGGGGCAACACTGAACTTTCTGTCCTTGGATGTGTCAGTTAACCCCCTTTGACCTGCTCTCCATTCTTGACGAACTCCACAGAGGAACGCTGACTTAGGAGGAATTATACTCCTTGACACAGAGATCAGCTCTGTCTTACATCATTTCAGAGACAGGTAGCTTATGGTTGTCCTGTCATTCACACTCATGGCATCCTTTGAAGGCGTATTTCCGGCGTCCACTTAAGAAACAGAGAGTGAGCAAGTAGGGGAAAGTCTTCTCCCATTCTAAAAATATGAATAGTTTGCTGGGTACTGTAGTCCAGTGGCATTCGGAAACAGACAAATTCATTCTCACGATATACGCAACCCACCCCTCATTATCTCAAGGATGTGTTAAGGAAATAAGAATTACACTCATCTGGTGCAGAAAGTGTTAAGCTTTATGAAATCAGAAAATCTTCCAGGCAGATGGATGCCCATCTTCAAGTTGCTTTTTTTAAGACAGGAGGAAAAAAGGAAAGGGAAACATGGGGATGATTAAAACCTTTGGAAGTAGAGCAGAGAGCGATGGCCTGAGGCTACACCAAAGTAGCACAAATTGCTGAGAAAAGATTTCAGAATCTGCACTCATGAATTACAGGAAGGAGAGCAGAGGTTCTCAGGTGTAGCCCAGCATCAAGGTAATTCTGAGGTGTCTGTAACATGAGGTGGGGGCATTCGTGGCCTCACTTTCGAAGTATTTTCTTTGGAAACGTGATTACTGCTCCAGAAGCCAATGTCATTGGGAGTATGCAGTATGATCATTCTGAGGAATACTAAGAAAACGGAAGTCATCCTGTTTTGTGCACATCACTGCTGTCTTGCCATCCCGGGTAGCAGAGCCAATGCTGGTCATACCCCAGCCACCCTGGGACACTTACCTACCCGAAGCCTGGCCTTGGCTCCTGCTCTCGTGGGGCTGGGCTCTACCAAAGTATCCTCTCTGGTTGCACTGATTTCATCCTGGAACTTAATGAAAAGATATTTAGTACCCAGGTCCACCCATGAACGGGGACTGGGTAGAATGCCTTCCAAGGGCTTCCTTGTTGCAAGCAAATTCCTCTTATTCATCCAAATCACCCTCCTCAATGAAAATTAAGTTTCACTTGCATTCATAGCAGCAGATTTGAACATGTAGTAAATTTGTTTGGTTTTGCTCTTGCCCTCCATCTAAGACCCTTCCAAGAACCTTCTTAAGGAAAGTTGAATGTGAATTGTGTTTTAATTTTTTGTTGTTGCTGCTTTTTTCTTTTTTTTGGAATGAGTGCTTTTTATCAAAGAAGTGCATGTTCCTTTTAAAAAACAGTGGAAAATACTTACAGGGCAAAAATAAAATAATCTATCCATACAATTCACTATTGATATATATTACACATATATAAACACATACATATTCATTTTTTCCTATGCAAATACATAAATATGTTGTCATTTTTAATTTAAAGAAGTGTCTTTCTTTTTCTTTTTTTTTTTGGATATCCTTAGTTTATTATAAAAGAGAAACATGGATATTATTTACATGATGAAAGATTTCAGAACTTCAGTGGAATGGGCAGCTTCACGTGATGCCGTTTCAATAGTGACTTATTTCAGTCAACATATTTCCCAAGAATGTCACCATCTCTAAATAAATAATCCTTGTTGTCTAGAACTACTTTGGTGCCTCCATATTCTGGGAGAAGAGCTTTATCTCCAACTTTCACACTAACTGGTTGAATCTCTCCACCCTTGCCTTTAGAGCCTGATCCAACAGCTACCACTGTTGCTTGCAATACTTTTCCTTGTGATTTTTCTGGAAGCATAATGCCTCCTTTGGTTACAGTTTCGGCTGCACTTCTTTCAACTAACACTCGGTCAAAGAGGGGAAGAAACTTTCTAAATGCCTGTCCTGCCATGACTCCGGCTGCCGCAGTTCACACTCTGCACTCACGCCGCAGGCAAAAGGAGAGACCTACTGTCAAAGAAGTGTCTTTCTATACTTAGTTTATAACCTGTTTTTCTCCTTAATAATATATTTAGATTATCTCATTAGACTTTTCTATAGTTATTTAATGACTAATATTCCATTCATTATGTCACTTAACTCCATTAATTAATCCCCATTTGAGACTACTACAGTTGTTCCTGGTTTTTCATTATTATACACATCCTTGAAGCAAATGGCCTCAGTGACAAATTGTTATGCAAGTTCAAGATTACTTTCTTAGGATAAAATCCTTGAATTTGAAGTCCTGATTCAAAGAATATGCCAAATGCTAAGATTTCTACATGAACTGTCAATTTTCCTGCAATAGAATTAACTAATTTATATTCCCTTCAGCTTATATGAGAGAACTTATTTTAATTATTTTTATTTTTTTCACCTTCACCATATTGAACATTATGTCCTTCAAACTGATAAATCATTACTTTCTTAAGATTTCAGTAAGAAAGATTTTTCATGTATTTCTTGCTCAGGCAGCTCACAAAGAAAGAAATAGAAATGGCCACAAAATTTTCTCATTAATTTTTAAGAACTTATTATACAAAAAATATTAACCCTTTGATTCTTTTCTTACAAATATTTCCCCCTAATTTGTAGTATGCCTTTCTATTTTGTTTATGATTGGGAAGTCTTTCCACTTGTGCCTTTTCCATTTGCTACTATTTAGAAAGGACTTTTTGACTCATAATTTTATTTATGTACAACCTACACACACATGTTTTCTAGTATTTACTTTCATATTGGGGCTTCCCAGGAGACACTAGTGGTAAAGAACCTGCTTGCCAGTGCTGGAGATGTAAGAGATGTGGGTTCAATCCCTGGGTTAGGAAGATTCCCCTAGAGGAGGAAATGGCAACCTACTTCAGTATTCTTGCCTGGAGAATCGCATGGAGAGAGGAGCCTGGCAGGCTGTGGTCCATAGGGTCGCAGAGAGTTGGACATGACTAAAGCAACTTAGCATGCATCCACACACTTTTTTTAAAGCTTTGTATTTTGTCCTGGAGTACAGTCAATTAATTTTTTTAAATCCAATTTACTTTGTATGTGATCTATGTTGGAAAACCTAAACCTGACTTTTTTTTTTTTCTGACCAATTGTTCTGTAGTTGTCCCAATACAATTCTTTTTTAAATTTTTATTTGATTTTTTTTTTTTTCTTGGCCATACCACACAGCTTATGGGATCTTGGTTCCCAGACCAGGGATTGAACCCAGGCCCTTGTCAGTGAGAGCATGGAGTCCTAAGCAGTGGACCACTAGGGTGTTCCCACAATATAGTTCTTAAGTTACTCTTTCCTCAGTGTTTCCAAATGCCACTTTTATGCATCTTTGGCTATACACCGAGACCCCGTGTTTTCATTTCTTCACCCTGTATTTCATCTCTTGGTGAGCCTCTATTTATTAACTGACCTGCTATTGTTGACTATTACTGTTGTCTCTAATTCATTCATTCTTTTTTTTTTTTTTTTAGATAGAGATAGCCCTTTATGCAATCAATGACTATCCACATGTATCTTAGATTATCTCTTTAGAATGGAGTCCTTGAAATAGGATTACTCAAGCCAAGCGTCCAGGCATGACTAAGGCTCATGATATGTATTGCTAAATTACTCTTCAGAAAGGTTATATCCATCTAGATTCCCACAAGCCATCTGGGGATGCCCCTCTCTCACTGTAACCTTATCAACCTTCAGGATCATAATTAAAACACACACGTACAACTTTGCTAATTTGCCAGATGAAAGATTGTATTTCATTAATTGCGTTTCTTTTGTGTATGGTTTATTGCATAGCTCTGGTCTCTTGCCTGCTAACTTAGCAGTGCTCAATTATCCTATAATAGCAGTTGGATATGTTATATTCATCAGCATAGGATCTTAAGCCAAGCTGTTTTCATCTCTGTGCCTGGAAAGGCCTACTTCTCCTTGGATCTGAGCCAGGCAGTTCTTTAGAGAAAACACAGTTGTTTTTAAAACACTACAAACCATATACTTCATTCAAATTTATAGCAACTGTCAAAATCTCCTCATATAGTTCCAAAATTGGATCATAACAGTTTGACCTCTCAACTGAATTGCACGAGAGATAACATCCAGTTTCCCTTTTTAAATCAGAGCTCAGATTACCCCTGATCCAATGTAAACAGAAAAGCAGAGAAAAATAGCAGAAAATGCCATCCACATACACAGATAAACAGCCAACATGTTCATAAGAACGATTTAACTATCACAAATCAAAAATTCCTACTTGGCTTAGAACTTGGATAATGTGAATTCTTCAGTCCCTGCTGGAGTGCCTGCTGTCTGAGGATTATTCAACGTTACCCTTGGATAGCATAGATTTGAAGGTCTCTTGCAAAGGGGATGTTCTACACTTGGCTCTTTCTTGCTTCCGTGCTGTATTCTGGGTCACGGGAAGGGAATTACTTGCTCTTTGGAGATTATGAGCCTTAAGAGTTGTAGTAGTGCTTAGATAAAATTGGAAACAGGATGCTTCGTCCTTCTCTCTAACACCAGGGTCAAGTTGTGCGTATGCCTGACTGTGTTGCACTCTGTCCTGCTTGGGATTTGGCTAGTATTTCCAGTCTGATTGAAATTTCCAAATTCTGCACCTTAGAATCAAGGAGCTATTTAGTAAGAGCTAGGCTCTTTGGAGCTCGTTTTTTGGTGCAGATTGAGAAGTAAGGATAGGGACAGTGATAAAATGCTGCAAAAAATAATGTTCACGGATTCCATTATTTGTCAGAATATTGTACGACAGTAACTTGGCTCTAAGGGCTGAACCCTAGGACTCAGTCGGAAACAGACTGAGCAAAAGAAAAGGGCGTGAAATTGTCATAACACATGAGAACAGCTGATGGTAGCTTGGAAAGCACAATTTAAAGTGAAGTTCTATGAAGGAGTCTCCATTTCTCTCTTCACGTCTCTAACCATACGCTTTCAGACCATAGTATTGCTGATGCTGCTGTAGAATGAGAATTTAAAATCAGTGAGAGAATAGACAGAAGATTGCTTTAGTTTGGAGCAAGGTGGCATATGGCAGCCCTGCATGTATTAGGCAACACTGTGTTTGTCAAAAGACCGAGTCAGGGTCACCTAGAATGACTGTAACCTGTAACCAGTAGTCCATTATTTTAAAAATAAATGGCACATAAAAATGAAAAATAAGGCGCCTGTCATTCTTCCCTTTGAATTCACATTAATAAGAAATACTGTCCTTATTGAAGGTACCATGTGGGGCCTTTTATAAGGGGAAAAAAATTGTGTAAATTTTTTGTGATTGTGTGTTTTGATTTTCTTTGTAGTATCCAACCTTTAAATATGATGTCTTTGTCCACAGCAATTAAGAGTGAGTACCAAGGATCCAGGAAACTATCCAATGTAGCATTAGGGAGACTTAGGCATTAGGAGAGAGACGAAGTGACCTTTCTATTTGGTAAAATAAGATCTGTACTCTGTCAAACTTTTGATAAGCCAAGTTGATATCAACCTTTCAGAAAGACAGTTGGCAATACATATGAACAGATTTTAAAGTGTTCATACCCTTTGACGAAATCTTAAGGCATCAGTCCTAAATGTGGCAAGTTTTAGCTCATAGATATGTTCACTGATTTGCATGGAAATAATTGCATTATTTTTGGTCATTTAGGATAAGTAAACCTTAAATACTATTAATAATATGGAAAGATCTGTAATATGTAATACCTATGGTAGTATAGTTGTGTAAAAATGGGAAAAATCCATGCTTAGATAATGAACACAGGAATGAGATTGTTTTAAGGCAAAGAAAAAAATAAAGTCAAGTCATAAGTATGAACACTTAGGCAACTATTCCTAACAGATTCTGGAGGTTGTTGTAATTAATGTGATATTTTACTGCTTATTACATATGAGGATAGTAAGTGAGAAAGGTGGCAAATTGCTTGACCTGGATTATATTCAACATTTGTTATTGCTCTTCTACCTTTTTTGATATTGCCCGATCACGATCTGTTTGAAGAGAGTATAAAGTGCTTTTTGGTATTTCAAAAGAGTACTATGACTTATCATATCCCTAAATTTAAAAAAATGGCAGTGTTGTGATACTGAACCAGGAAGACTCGGCATTGAGAATCATACCATCCAGAGACCCAAAGTGAATGGGGATTCAATTTGTGACATCTCTGAGTTCTATGTCACTTGTATGTAGGTCGGATTTATGACACAGTCTTCTATCAATGTGCTCTGTGTCTTGATATCCAGAATTTAAGTGACCACATGTTTGAAGGTGTATAAATTTGGAAAGCAAAAAAAAAAAAAAAAAAAAAAGGATTGAATGAAAACCTATAAAGGAAAATAAGTAGACAGTAGAATACGAAAGTACAAATATTTAAAAACTGGAATAAATGGTGTACAAAGTGGAATTGCAAACCATGTAAAAACTCTTCACAACATGACAATTTTCTAATAATTAATGCCTAGACAACAGCATTTTAACATATCTCTGTTGCACCACAAAGAACAAACATTAACGTTTGAGTGAAGTTTCTAAAATCTTCCCCAAATTTGAAACCTCTGCCAAGTCATATAAAACAAGAAGTCTTGATCTAAGGAAAAGAGAAACTGCAGAAATCATTTTGAACTAAGATATTTGAGTTCTAAATTTCCTCCTTACTTCCTTTCTTCTCTCTTATTAAGAAATATAAACAAGAAATATAAATAAGAAATATAAGTTCTTATATAAATTTATAAGAAATATAAATAAGGTTTGCGAAGATAAATGTAGCTCACTTTATTACTTGTCTAGTCACCATGTGGGATGAGATGAGGGTGGTAATAACCTTAGCAAATAATACAGTTCCATTTAAAATGGTCTGTACTTAAATCACATTGCGTTAAATGGGGACCTGGAAAATGATGATTTTGGTCTTAAATCTCTAGAGATATATACTAGGCTTTTTCTTTTTTTTAAGCACACACACACAAAAAATTGCTGAAAACTTGAAATTCTATATCAAGTTAATTATTTGCCAAATCATATCTTAATGAGTAGATGGTATAATTACAAGAGTTTGAAAGTCACAGAGCGAAATCTATAAAGTAGACTAATCACATTCATCTGACAAATGATTCAGGATGGGAGAATGTTTGACTCTAAATGTAGAATTTAATGATCTGCAAGGTCTTCAAGTCCAAAGAAACTAATGAACTAGCTTGGCTATTATTAGTCTTCATATGCCATGGATTTTGTCCTATTATCTAGGTTGTTTTGAGCAATTGTTAGTTAACTCACTACTTGCGGAGATTAAAGATAGAAAAACTGCAGCTAACTAGTACCCCGAAGTCCTACAATTGAATTTGAAAGGGCAATGAAACTATGTCAAACAAATAAACCTGCCTCCTGAATTAAAGGAACAGATCAAAACCTCAGCTGCTTATAGAATGTGCATGCCTTCAAGATGCTCCCAGCTCAATCTCTACATGGACATCTCTGTGCACTGAGACCAGATCTTCATGTTGGGGATCTGGAAGATCAGCCATTAAGGAAAACAACTCTTCTACACACTCTACTTTGAAAGGAGCAGAAACTTAACAATAGAAAGACAAGATAGAATTTATGGTGAAACTGAAGTATAATTAGACAATTGGATTAACCATCTCTTTCCTTTCTCTCTCTCCTTCTCTTCCAACAGTCATGTTCTACGTATCCCAGACATTTTTATCATTGGAGAATGGAGGGTGGGGGTAGACCCAGTACTTTTACTGGCATCAGCCCTCAAATTTGGACTTAACGTGTTCCTCATCAGATATCATCAGAGTCTCCTCCTCACCATATGCCAATGTTTTTTTTCTAGATTATTCAGGACAGAATATTCAAGCACATATCACGTAACAGTTTAATATGGAACAAACATCCTGGGGGATTGTTCGTCCTACCACAGTATTCGTCTTATCTGGGAGATTTCCCTTACTACTATGCTAATTTAGGTAAGTGAATGCCTTCCCCGGAGCTATTCTGGTTTACCCTCTAAATGCTATCCGGAACTCAAGTCCCTCGATTTTTTTATTCCATCGCAGTGCAGTGTCTTTTTAACACTGTGTGTTGGAGACTGCTTTCTAAAGCCCTGTCCTAAATGGTTTATCAAGGTCATGAATTATAAATCCAGCAGAGCCTTGCAAAGTGAAAAACTCATTCCTGATCTGAGCTGCTGTTCTTTACATTTAGTAGAGTCATTGCTTTTTAAGAAGGCTCCCCACATTACAGATCATTCTGAACATGACAGTCTAAGTAATCTAAGTGAAAGTTGCTCAGTCATGTCCTACTCTTTTACGACCCCATGGACTGTAGCCTGCCAGGCTCCTCTGTCCATGGAATTCTCCAGACCAGAATACTGGAGTGTTTTGCCATTTCTTTCTGCAGGGGAATCTTCCCAACCCAAGGATCAAACCTGGGTCTCCTGCATTGCAGGTGGATTTTTTACTGCCTGAGCCACCAGGGAAACCCCAACATGACAATGAGCTTGCTATAATTTTGAGTCTTATCATGTATAAAATGAATCTAAGAGACCTCTTCCTACATTTTTTTTTCTCCACGATCCTAACTTCTCTGTCTCAGATCAAAGAAAAACCAAACTAATAAAGGGAAAGGGAAGAGATTTAAGAATATAGGACAGAGGACAAACTTATTCATTTCATTCCATATTTATTATGCTCCTCTTCTGTGCTGTGTTAATGCAGTGCTAGGTGATAGGAATAAAGAGTCAAAGGAGGTATAAGCTCTGCTCTCAAGCAGCTTTTGTGCTCAGTCGTGTCCTGCTCTTTGCGAACTCATGGACTGTGTCCCACCAGGGTCATCTGTCTATGGAATTTTCCATTCAAGAATGTTGGAGTGGCTTGCCATTTCCGTCTCCAGGCAACTTTTAGGCTGGTCGTAATAAGGAAAAGGAAACAGGCAGAGAGATGAAGCTTTACAGAAGGCTGCCCCGTTATCGCCACAGACATTTATGTATTGGGCTGGCCAAAAAGTTCATTTGGGTTTTTCTGCACCATCTTGTGGAAAATCCTGAACAAACTTTTAGGCTGCCCCAGTATTTGGATGGACGGAGGAGCCTGGTAGGCTGCAGTCCACGGGGTCGCTAAGAGTTGGACACGACTGAGTGACTTCCCTTTCACTTTTCACTTTCATGCCCTGGAGAAGGAAATGGCAACCCACTCCAGTGTTCTTGCCTGGAGAATCCCAGGGACGGGGCAGCCTAGTGGGCTGCCGTCTATGGGGTCGCACAGAGTTGGACACGACTGAAGCGACCTAGCAGCAGCAGCAGCAGCATATTTGGAGCCCTGCTTGCTCTAATGTTGGTAACATCTTGGACATTTCCCCTCAATCACAGTTCCAAATTTGAGAAACCTTGGGATAATCAAGCATCCTTCAAGTTGATTGGCAAAAAGACTTCAGATTTTTGTGTGGAGTTAGTCGAGTTAGCACGTTAGAAGTGTGTTGTGTTGCTTCTTAAACCATTACAGGAAAGTCTAAAAGCAGTGACTTGTTCTTACTGTTAAGGGAACCCCCTACATCATATTTATTCTTCTTTCTTGGCAAAGCCTTAAATGTGTATTTCACTAGTGGGGAAACTAGTTTCTTTCGATGTGAAACTGAAATACTAGTCAGATGATGTAATTTTCTCTGCAAAAGATCCATATAATTCTTTGCAATATACATTCTAATTCTTACCTTTGTCAGTCACTCTCAAAGTTTAATTTCAGTGTCCTTTCACTGTCTTGTTCATATTTAAATTGCTAAAATGTGAAATTAGTGGGTCTATACTAATGAAGTTTTTTAAAATTTAATTTGCTATTTTTATTATAATTCATGATGAAATTTGGATTTCACATTTATTCTTTTTGTTTTAAATGTTAAGCAAGTTTATTGGCAGCAGGACCCCTCCCCTCCAAGATAAAAGCTGTTCAATCATTGATAAATACTGCTTATTCTAATAGTCTAATAAGAGCTTTCCCATAGTATTAATGTTTCTTAGTCTGCTTTTCTTTTTTTATTCTTTTTTTTAATTGAACGATGATTGCTTTATTAGTTTAATTTCTGCCATACATCAACTTTAATTAGCTATAGGTGTACATATGTCCCCACTAATGAAGTTTTAGGAGGCTTTTAACCTGGCTCCTGTTTCTCAGTGAGTTCTCATGAAAAAACTCATTTGGAGAAGAAGCCATCTCACTGTTTTCTCTTTGGTGGCAGTTGTTATTTTGCATGTGTATGATACCTTTCCACCTTGGGCTTCAGAGCACACAGTTGGCAGAGGTCTGAACCATGTGCTTTTCCTCTCAGCTGTGTTTCCCCGCTACATAAGGAAGAGATTTCTTGGGAGTAGAGCAGCTTCCACCCCAAAATAATGATGACGGTGACAGTGATGGTGATGATGGTGGTGAGCTCATGCTGAGCTTGGTGTTTGCAGGTCCTGTTCTAAATGCTCTGTATGCATTAACTCATTTAAATTCGTTCTCCTAACAACCCTGTAAGTCTGTCGCTGTTGCCATCAGTCCCATTTCCCTGCTGTGGAAACACAGAGGGTTAAGTAATGATCCCAACACCACTCAGTGATGGAACTGGGCTTCAGACCTAGACACTTAGGCTCTGGATGTTGGCCTTTTAACCTTGACCACCTGCCGGTTATTATCTGAAAAACTAGTGATCAGGCAAAAACCCTTCAAAATGGCAGCATAGGAGAAAATATTTGCAAAGCCAGCAACCAACAAGAGATTCATCTCCAAAATATACAAACAGCTCATGCAGCTCAATATCAAAGAAAAAAACAACCCAATCAAAAAGTGGGCAGGAGATCTAAATAATCCTTTCTCCAAAGAAGACATATAGATGGCCATAAAGCACTTGAAAAGATGCTCAACACCGCCAGTTATTAGAGAAGTGCAGATCAAAACTACAGTGAGGTATCACCTCACACCAGTCAGAATGGCCATCATCAAAAAAATCTGCAAACAGTAAATGCTGGAGAGGGTATGGAGAAAAGGGAATCCTCTTACCCTGTTGGTGGGAATGTAAACTGGTGCAGCCACTATGGAGAACAGTATGCATGTCCCTTAAAAAATAAAAAAATAGAGCTACCATTGTGACCCAGCAATCTTATTCCTGGGCATATATCTGGAGAAAACCATAATTCAAAAAGATACATGCACCCCAGCATTCATGGCAGCACTATTTACAATAGCCAAGACATGGAAGCAACCTAAATGCCCTTTAACTACATCATTAAGAATAAGATATATGCAATACCCTGGGAGAGAGAGCACATTTACTAAATCCAGCCTAGGATGTAAGTAACTAGAGTTATACCCTTTCTTGAATAAAGAGTGTGGTGAGTAATGTTATGTGAGTGTGTATAATTAGACTCTGGGTGCCTAAAAAGCAGAAGGGAGATCAAAGATGTATCCCCGAGGGAGGAAGGAAAAGGCCATCAAAGGAAAAATCTGGAAATGGGCCTTGAACTGTAAATTATCCAGGTCTCTAAACTCAGGCAGCAGTTCACTAGCAGCTTTTCACCTTGTTTTTGTTCTATCAAGACATAAGAGGCAGAGGAAAAATATGCTAGAAGGGAACATTAGCTCTGGGGTGAGGCGATGGAGCAGAGAGGAATAATTTTCGAAGTCTTGTTTTTCAGTTGCTTCATTAGCTTGCTCTGCCCTTGCTCTTTCAGGTTTAAAGCCCCCCTCCAAATTCACTGCAGTCATCCACGCGGTGACCCCCCTGGTCTCTCAGTCCCAGCCAGTGTTGAAACTCCTCGTGGCTGCAGCCAAGTCCCAGTACTGTGCCCAGGTGAGTGGGGAGGCGGGAGGGTTGACCCAGCGCCTGCTCCCTGCCGCTTGGTGGACCAGAGACCCCCACTCCTTCCCTGCTACACACTGACTCATCTCACGTCCTGCCCCCTTGCTCCCCGTCCATTTGTCATGCCTTTTCATCAGCTTAGAGGTTCTTGGAAGTGAAACCTGGTACCGGTAATGGGTAGGTTACAAAGAGATCTTTGCTCTGGGGTAAAGTGAAATATATACCAACACTTTTTTTTTTTTTTTTTTTAAGATTCCACATATAAGTAGTACCGGATATGGTTGAGTATTTGTCTTTCTTTCTGACTTTCTTCGCTTAGTATGATAATCTCTAGGTCCATTCATGTTGCTGCAAGTGGCATTATTTCTTTTTTTTTTTTTTTTTTTAACTTTGTGGCCATGCTCCATGGCATGTGGAATCTTAGTTTTCTGGCCAGGGATCGAACCCAGGTTCCCTGCAGTGGAAGTGAGGAGTCTTAACCACTGGATCACCAGGGAAGTCCCCCAACACACTCTTTAAAGAATACATACACTCATTATTTCATCTTTAAGTGTCAGAGTGAAAAACGAACTTCGGAAAGGCCCCTGAAAAGACCCAGAAAACTAAGCTTCAACAGCAGAAACTGACTCGTTGGCGTCAGGAGGCGTCAACTTTTCTTTCACAGCCGCCGTGACTAATTATAAAATTGGGAGCAGAAGATGATATCTATGGTAACAGTGTTTTCCAAATTAGCATTGCTCTCCTACACTTAACAGTGGTTTTTCTGAATTGTAAATTACACGAGAAGGTTTACATATGAGAAAAGAATGGAGTCACGTTGAAGTCTGCCTTTGGGGGCTAAACATACTTATTGGCAATAATAAGGTCGCAGGAAATAAGCTGCCATCCTCGAGAATCCAAAACACGAGCTCACGCCAGTCACATCTTGAATTCTCTTCTTTCTCCCACATTGCCTGCTGTAGTGCAAGTTCATAGCAGATGTTCAATGTGCATTTTTCTTTAGTTTGATCAAGGCTGTTATCTTCCTCGTCATCATAAGACACCAGAATTTAGAAAACCACTTTTTTAAAAGCCAACAACCCTGCCATGCCTTCTTTCCTCCCCAGCCTTCTCCTACCCACTTGACGTAAGTTTTATTAGGTTACCCTTCTTATCCCCTCTCTCTGGTTGTAAGAGTGATGGGGTTCTGAGGGTTGTGTGGGAGTAGACGCACTAAAAAAAATTATTTTTTGGAGTATAGTTGTTTTACAGTGTTATGTTAGTTTCTGGTGTACAGAATGAAGTGGAGTCACTTTAAATTCAGTTTTGAGGTCTGCCTCTCTGCCTTGCTGAGAACACCATCTTCTCTCTTTCTCTCTCTTTCTATCTTTAAGAAGAAAAGTTGGGTTGGAAGCCTGTGTAAACCCAGCCTTACCAAGCCGTCTGATGACCCCTTATCCCTTTCAGATCATAGTTCTATGGAATTGTGACAAGCCCCTTCCAGCCAAACACCGCTGGCCTGCCACTTCCGTGCCTGTTATTGTCATTGAAGGAGAAAGCAAGGTAGGACCCGAGGGGACTTCACTGTGGAATCAGCATGGAATCTTCATTTCTGCAATGGGGCACCTAGGTGCTGCCCTTTGTCGTCTTCCTCCTGCTCCTGGGAGGTGCTGGCCCTGGACGACTTTCCCAAAACTATGCCTGTCTCTGACTGTCCTCCACTTTGACAGCCATGGACTTGTTGTTGTTGTTGAAGTATAGATGATTTACAATTGTGTTACTTCCTGCTGTGTGGCAAAGTGAGTCAGTTATGCGTATAGGCACGTTTTTAGATTCTTTTCCCATGTAGGTCATTAGAGAGTGTTGAGTACTATTCCCTGTGCTATACATAGGTCCTTATTAGTTATATATTTTTTTTTATTTTATTTTATTTTTTTTTTAACTTATTTTTTTTTTTCTTCCATTTATTTTTATTTGTTGGAGGCTAATTACTTTACAACATTGCAGTGGTTTTTATCATACATTGAAATGAATTAGCCATGGATTTACATGTATTCCCCATCCCGGTCCCCCCTCCCACCTCCCTCTCCACCCTATTTTTTAATTTATTTTTAATTGGAGGATAATTGCTTTTCAAGTTGTATTGGCCTCTGCCATACAACATGAATCAGCTGTAAGTATACATATATCCCCTCCGTCTTGAGTCTCCCTCCCATCCCTCTCGGTCATCACAGAGCACCAAGTTGTTTAAAGTATAGTTGATCTGGGCTTCCCTGGTGGCTCAGTTGGTAAAGAATTTGCCTGCAATGAGGGAGACCTCAGTTGGATCACTGAGTTGGGAAGATCCCCTGGAGGAGGGCATGGCAACCCACTCCAGTATTCTTGCCTGGAGAATCCCATGGACAGAGGAGCCTGGCGGGCTGTAGTCCATGGAGTCACAGAGAGTCAGACACGACTGAGTGACTAAGTACAGCACACATAGTTGATTTACAGTGTTGTTTAATTTCTGTTGTATAGCAAAATGACTCAGTCACACACACACACACACACACACACACACACACATTCTTTTTCATATTCTTTTCCATTATGGTTTATCACAGGATATTGAGTATAGTTCCTAGTGCTATGCAGTAGGACCTTGTTGTTTATCCAACCTATTTATCCTGTTTATAATAGCTTGCATCTGCTAATCCCAAACTCTTCAATCTTTCCCTCTCCCACTGCCCCCCAACCTCTGGGCATCTACAAGTCTGTTCTCTATATCTTTGTCTGTTTCTGTTTTGTAGATAAGTTCATTTGCATTGTATTTTAGATTCCACAGTTAAGTGATATCATATGGTATTTATCTTCTCTTTCTGACTTTGCTTAGTATGATATTCTCTAGGTTCATCAACGTTGCTGCATGCAAATGGCATTACTTCATTCATTTTAATGACTGAGTAATATTCCATTGTATATATGTACCACATCTTCTTTATCTCCTCATCTGTTGATAGACATTTAGTTTGTTTCCATGTCTTGGCTGTTCTGAATAGTACTGCTATGAACATAGGTGTGCATATATCTTTTGAATTATAGTTTTGCCTGAGTATATGCCTAGAAGTGGGATTGCTGGATCATATGGCAACCCCATTTTTAGTTTTTTGAGGAACTGCCATACTATTTTCCACTGTGACAGCCATAGGCTTTTGAGTCAGGGAATTCTGGGTCTTAATACTAACTCTTTAGGAGATATATGACCCTGTCTGTACTTTCCTTCTCTGAGCCTCAGTTTCCTCATCCACAAAATGGAAATAATAATACCTACCACGTGCATAGCTAGATATTAGGAGTAAAAGAATTCAGGACCTGGCAATAGTAATCTTTCTGGAAATCATGAGGATGAAGACAAGTTGGTGGTGGTGATGCATGAGCTAATCAATGCATCACTGAGCTGATTAATCTGAATTAGTTGTGTCAATGAAAGTAGTGGTTCTTCCTCGCATTGATCTTAGAAAAGACATTGCCACCTTACTTTTGCTTTGAGGTCTCCATCAGAGACTCTCAGGAGGGCTGGCTGCCTGGCTCGGCCCCTGATTCCATTCTCCAGCTCATTTTGCCTAGAACAGAATGATCTTCTTAATCATCTCATAGCCCTTAAGGGACTCCTTTTGCTAATGTTTTCAGTTAACATCAGAGGCTGTGTACAGTCTGGCCTTTGCTGGCCCTCCTAGACTCCTCTCCCATTGCCTTCTCTTTACAGATTTGATCATTCACAGTTTACTGCACTGTATCCCTGCCCACCTTTACCAGTGGTCTTTCCCATTTGCTGTAGGTCTTGACCATCCCTCCTTCAACTCTTCATCTGTGTTATCGAAATTTCCATATATTCTTTAAGCCCATGCTGCCTCCTCTTTGAAATGTCTTCTGTTTGTGGCAGCCAGAGATGAGTTCTCTTTTCTCAAGCTTCTGCTTTCTTATAGCTCGTATCCATGGTGAAGAAATTTGTTGTTGTTGTTCAGCCACCAAGTCATGTCTGACTCTCTACCACATGGACTGCAGTGCACCAGGCTTCCCTGACCTTCGCCATCTCCCAGAGTTTGCCCAAGTTCATGTCCATTGAATCAGTGCTGCCGTCCAACCATCTCACCCTCTGTCACCCACTTCTCCTTCTGAAGAGATTAGTCTCTATTAAGTGAAATTTAATAGAAATTAGTCTCTATTAAATGACACTGAGGTTGTCATCTAAGAGACTTTCCCTGTTGGTTCCCAAAGACTTAGGGTGTGAGAGATTGTCTCATGTTAAGTAGACTATCCTTGAGCCAGAATAAGAATTATCAGTGTATTAAGTTGCACCATTTGAAATCATCCTTTGAGCTGCCACAGTGACCTTTTCATGTAGTTCAACAGGATGCAGGGAGAACTGTAACAGTTGTGTGGACAAGATGATCCATACATTGTCTATTCAGTCCCAGTGTAGGCTGCCTACTGTATGCTGGACACTGTGCAACATGTGGGAACACAATGGGAGAGGTGACAGATACAGTCACACCCTTCCAAGGGCTGGGGTCAAGCAATGTGGTTATCAGAGAGCTGCTTGATAAGCATTAAATGAGGAAGTTCAGCTCAGTTCAGTCCCTCAGTCGTGTCTGACTCTTTGCAACCCCATGAATCTCAGCACGCCAGGCCTCCCTGTCCATCACCAACTCCTGGAGTTTACCCAAACTCATGCCCATTGAGGCAGTGATGCCATCCAACCATCTTATCCTCTGTCATCCCCTTCTCTTCCTGCCCCTAATCTTTCCCAGCATCAGGGTCTTTTCAAATGAGTAAGCTCTTCGCATCAGGTGGCCAAAGTATTGGAGTTTCAGCTTCAACATCAGTCCTTCCAATGAACACCCAGGACTGGTTTCCTTTAGAATGGATTGGTCGGATCTCCTTGTAATCCAAGGGACTCTCAAGAGTCTTCTCCAACACCACAGTTCAAAAGCATCAATTCTTTGGTGCTCAGCTTTCTCTATAGTCCAACTCTCACATCCATACATGACTACTGGAAAAACCATAGCCTTGACCAGACGGACTTTTGTTGGCAAAGTAATGTCTCTGCTTTTTACTATGCTATCTAGGTTGGTCATAACTTTTCTTGCAAGGATCAAGTGTCTTTTAATTTCATGGCTGCAGTCACCATCTGCAGTGATTTTGGAGCCCCCCAAAAAGTAAAGTCAGCCACTGTTTCCCATCTATTTGCCATGAAGTGACGGGATCAGATGCCATGATCTTAGTTTTCTGAATGTTGAGCTTTAAGCCAACTGTTTGGCTCTCTTCTTTCACTTTCATCAAGAGGCTCTTTTAGTTCTTCTTCACTTTCTGCCATAAGGGTGGTGTCATCTGCATATCTGAGGTTATTGATATTTCTCCTGGCAGTCTTGATTCCAGCTTGTGCTTCCTCCAGCCCAGCATTTCTCATTATGTACTCTACATATAAGTTAAATAAGCAGGGTGACAGTATACAGCCTTGACATACTCCTTTCCCGATTTGGAACCAGTCTGTTGTTCCATGTCCAGTTCTAACTGTTGCTTCCTGACCTGCATACAGGTTTCTCAAGAGGCAGGTCAGGTGGTCTGGTATTCCCATCTCTTTCAGAATTTTCCGCAATTTATTGTGATCCACACAGTCAAAGGCTTTGGCATAGTCAATAAAGCAGAAGTTTATGTTTTTCTGGAACTCTCTTGCTTTTTCAGTGATCCACTGGATGTTGGCAATTTGCTCTCTGATTCCTCTGCCTTTTCTAAAACCAGCTTGAACATCTGGAATTTCATGGTTCACATATTGCTAAAGCCTGGCTTGGAGAATTTTGAGCATTACTTTACTAGCCTGTGAGATGAATGCAATTGTGCGGTAGCTTGAGCATTCTTTGGGATTGCCTTATTTGGGGATTGGAATGAAAACTGACCTTTTCCAGTCCTGTGGCCACTGCTGAGTTTTCCAAATTTGCTGACGTATTGAGTGCAGCACTTTCACAGCATCATCTTTTAGGATTTGAAATAGCTCAACTGGAATTCCATACCCCCACTCACTTTGTTCGTAGTGATGCTTCCTAAGGCCCACTTGACTTCACATTCCAGGATGTCTGGCTCTAGGTGAGTGATCACACCATTGTGATTATCTGGGTCATGAAGATCTTTTTTGTACAGTTCTTCTATGTATTGTTGCCACCTCTTGTTAATATCTTCTTCTTCTGTTAGGTCCGTACCATTTCTGTCCTTTATTGAGCCTATCTTTGCATGAAATGTTCCTTTGGTATCTCTAGTTTTCTTGAAGAGATCTCTAGTCTTTCCCATTCAATTGTTTTCCTCTATTTGATGATGATAATAATAGTACCTTTCCTGTAGGGTTTATCAGACGTGTCTTATAAAATACCTCCCATCCTCCCAGCCATATTTCTGTCTGGACTGCAGGCCATTTGTTGAGTCCTAGTATTGACAGAGGAGCCTGGCAGGCTACAGTCCATAGGGTCACAAAGAGTCAGACACGACTGAGCTACTAACATTTCATTTTGCAGCCTTGACTTTGGCCAGTGACTCCAGTAGTTCATGTGGTTCCTTTCCCCTCACTGTCATTGCCCTGGGGCTGTGCATGCATGTGTGTGTATGTGCATGCTAAGTCACTTCAGTCATGTCCAGCTCTGTGTGACCCTATAGACTGTAGCCCGCCAGGCTCCTCTGTTCATGGGACTCTCCAGGTGAGAATACTGGAGTGGGTGGCCATGCCCTTCTCCAGGGGATCTTCCCCACCCAGGGAATGAACCTGTGTCTCCAGCAGATCCTGCATTGCAGGTGGATTCTTTACCACTGAGCTACTGGGAAGCCCCGCCCTGGGACTGTACCACCTAGTAAAGCATTTGCCCTCAAATCTTCCTTTAGACTCTGTATTCTAGGGCACCTGGGCTAAGATTTGGGCTCGTTTTGAAGAAATATGATACTGTATTACAGGTGCTCAGCCCCGTAATACACTTGGCATTGGATAAATGTCAGCTCCTTTTCTAAGGGGATGTTGTAAATTGATGGTTTGTCTTATGTGCTCTGAGGTCAGACTTCCTTTTTTGTGACCTCAGGAACATTATTTAACTCTCTGTGCCTCAACCCTCCCCTTCAGTAAATGGAAGAAATCCTAACACCTAACTGGTTTGATAGATAGTATCAATCACATAGTTTGATACTACACATATAAATGTACGTACAAAGTGGGTCTACATGGTAGGTACTTGATAAATGTCAATAATTCTTGTGCTTTGTATAATTACTTACAAACATTTCTTCACTTCCCAACTGGACAGGGAACTTTTTTTTTTTTAATATTTATTTATTTGTTTAGCTGCATCAGGTCTTAGTTGGGGCATGTGGGGTCTTTTGCTGCAGTGTACAGGCTTCTTTCTAGTTGTGGCATGTGGGTTGGGTAGTTGGGGCACACAGGCTTAGTTGCCCATGTGGGATCTTGGTTTCCCAACCAGAGATCCAACCTGTGTCCCCTGCATTGGCAGGCAAATTCTTAACCACTGAACCACCTGGGAAGTCCTGACAGGGAACTTCTTGAGCCTTTGTCATTTTCTAGTCATGTTTGTTCGTTCTAGAAGGGCTCGGGCTCCTGTGGTAGCTAAATATTTCTTAAACAAGTTAACAAGGGAAACCCAGCTTACTCTGGATTGACTTTGTAAGTACATACTCCTTTCATGCTAATTCGTGGAACTTTTAGAACTCCAGGGTATTTGAGAAAGAGCCACTAGTTTCTACACTAGAATTTGGAAGTGGCTGGCTTATGGGTGCTTAACTTTTGTTGATGAAGCAGGTTCAGAAAAAAGAAATGGATTCTTTTAAACCCAGTGGTTGGGCCCATAACAGGGGAAGGAAGTCATATGTCCTCCTCATTCCCCTTTTTAAATTTCCACCTCTAGCCTTGAGTTTAAAATTGATGTGTTGGCTGCTTTGGCTGGGAAATTCTATTTTGAATTTATAGGCCTTGTCTTTGCAGCTCTTCCCCTGTAGGCTTAACAAGGGAAAGGTCAGGGCATTGCTAAGCTGGCAACTAATGGCTTCTGTGTTAGTCAATGGACAAGGAAACAGTGTCAGGAGAATTGCTTCAGGCTGAGATTTCTGAGCCCTGTGCATATGGGGTTGCTGATTGCTTTTGTATTTTATTTTATTTTGAAAGCCTGAGGGGGGAAAAAAACAAACACTTGACCCAGTTGACAGATGTGTGGGAGCAGAGCCTGGAGCCATTTATGCTGTAGATATGTCCCTTGAGCTCCTAGAGGTGGGTTCTGGTGGACATTTTCCATCCTTTAACGTCCTAAGCCCTCCAGTAGCTTCACAGACTTATAAACTGACTCTGAGACGAGCCTTGTGGATGAGCTGACTTCCTGATATAAATATAGCTTGGGCTTTGGGCGGGATGAGTGGGTTAAGGCATTCTCAGATTTGTGGAGAGCTCACCCTTGGCAGCCAGACTAAGTGCCCCCTTTTCGCTTTGCCTCCAGCACCTAACTACTTCCTTCCCTGGCCTTCATGCCTTGAAAGTTGATGACAAGTGTCTTCTTTCTCCGTCTCCAAAAGTGAACTGGGAGAGGATGACATAACAGCTAATATGCCTTTTAGAGGAGGGTGGTGAATGTGAGATCGCCATGTGTGCTCCATGGTCACTTTTGAGGTCCTTTCAACCTCAAGACAGAAAGAGTGTAGCGACTAAAGTGTGCTATACCAGGGGGTACCCGACCTCTGGGATCTAATGCCAGATGATCTGAGGTGGAGCTGATGTAATCATAATAGAAATAAAGTACACAGTAAGTAGAACTGGGCTTGAATCATCCCAAAACCATCCCCACCACCACCACCACCCACCACTCACTGGCTTGTGGAAAAACTATCTTCCATGAAAACAGTCCCTGGTGCCAAAAATGTTGGGGACAGCTACCTAGGATTGCGAAGGCTGGATGGAATGTTGTGAGCAAGACACAACCTCTCTGTACCTTAGTTTTCTTACATATACAATGGGGTTGTAATAAAGATGAAATGAGAGGAACTTGGAACATTCCTTGGCACACAGTAAATATTTTAAAAATGTTGGTTTTTCTTATATCATCATTCTTATTAGTTATTCTATGGAAACCTTAGCCCAGAGGTATAAGATGTAACTGTCATAGTCTCTTTGGTCTCAATTTTCCAAATGATCCCCTAGATCCTTACCACACACACACAGGCACACACATACACATGTAGAAACAAACATACACTCATCTCACCGTGCCTTATCCTGGAGCTGCCCAAATCTTATTCATATACTAGCTTTACAGTTTTCCTTAATCCATGGGCCACATGTTCTATTGTTTATTTAATATTTTTCTTTAAATCAGCTTACTTTTCAATTTAATGAAATTATCTTTAAGTAACTCTACTACTACTCCTTATTGCTATAGCTGTTAATATGTATTTGTACATATTTTTGCTTCTCTGAGCTAAAATGAAGACTAGAAATTTTTAAATATTTGTCTTTGCACCTTCTAAAATGACCTGGTGGCGATCAAGTGGCGTGTGTCCCATGCTTGGAATCACTGCTCCTTTCATCCACTCTTTCCTGGCCTCCAGAGCACTGGCTGTCCACTCTCTGCCTTTGCATTTACTGAGCCCTCTGTGAGCCCTCATTTCTATTTACACTAGGTGGATTCCTAGCTATCAGGGTCACTTCTCAGAGGTCTTCGTTTCTTTTCCAAGCAGCTGGTTACTGCATCCTCCTATTTCCTGGCATTTCTCATAGCAGGCCAGGACTGATGATCTGCATCTTGGTCTTGGTCATCTTGGTCTCCCTGCAGACTGTGAACTCCTCCAAGACAGGGGGTATATCTTACTTACCTCTGGCCTCCCTTTGACTGGCAAGGTGTCTGTACACAGTAGGTGCCAAGTAATGGTGGAATTCAGTGAATCTGGACTGATGGGAAATGGAAGCCTTTTATGTTGAGGGGTGACATGATGGTTGAGCATCCTTTGTGAAGGTGAGGATGCGGGGGGAATTCTCCCTAAAACAAGACTCTCCATTTACCTGATTCCTTACCTCCTGCCTGTCCCCCCCACCCCCGTGCCTCCCAGGTGATGAGCAGCCGTTTCCTGCCCTATGACAACATCGTCACAGACGCTGTGCTCAGTCTTGATGAGGACACCGTGCTTTCAACCACGGAGGTAAGCAGCCTCTCAGGAGGGGTGGCAGGCCCTGCAGGCAGTCACCTCAAACCCCAGGGTGCCGGCACCTCCTCTGCCCTTGCCTTGGCCAAGCCCAGAACATTTTTCAGGACTTCCTGCAGAGTGGGTTTGAATCAACCCTGATGAGAGCATTTTCCCCTTGTTTCCTCTGCTAATTGGCTCCTCACTTGCCAGGCTGTGCTTCACCTCACCCTCCTGTCTGCCCTCCTGTTTCTGGATTTGTTTTTAAATGGCACAGGTGTGGGCAGGTGTACAGAGGGACCCAGAGGAGGCGGGCAGGGGTGCCTGTTTGGTATTTTCTTGAAACTACACGATCCAGAGCCCCCATCTTTCACGATCCTCCTACTGCTGTGCAGGCGTGTATGGCCTCTGTTGGGGAACACTATTTCTGGGTTCTAAAGGCAGCTTTTCCGTTTTGGTTGGAAATGCACATTTTCTTTCACCCACACGAGAGCAAACAGTTTCACTTGAAGGCTGAGATGGAGATCCCTGCCTTCTCAGATGTTCAGGTATTTGTGCCAAAAATAAGATGGCACAGAGCCACGTGTGAGGGGGAGAGAGAGAAGGTGAAAGATAGATATGATAGAAAACCAATTTTTACAACTCGAATGAGTATTGATCTCTGAAACCTCACTTAAAACCAAAGAGGGGACCAGAGACAGTTACACAAAAATGTAGCAGGTCGGAAATACATCATTCAGGGTAGTTGCTAAAAAGCTTGGAGACTTAGCTACTCACCCCATTCTCCTTCTTTTATTCCTTTTTATTCATAGGAATAATTTCATTCATATCATTATCTTCTTAATGTAAACATCAACACTTAGCCCCAGACGTTTTCCTGGGTACCAGTCTGATTCTAATGGCCTGCTGCCCCCATACCCAGGGCTCATGTTAACCTGGGCTGTTGGTTTCTGCTGCTCTTCAATTCCACAGATGTTTCCCAGTTTCCATCCAATGGAGTTCAGCAGATGTTCTGTGGAAGGGCAACCAAAATCACCCCCCGGGACACATGCCCTAGGTCAGATTCTTTCTATGCAGCGCAAGCCCTGTAAATACTTGGTGAATGAGTGATCCTGGGGAGATACGTGCTTAAAGGATTAAAGTGTGAACACACAGCCAACTGTGTCACGTGTGAGGCTGCAGGAGAAAGATGGGGCTGGGGTGGGGGGGAGAAGAGGGGAAAGATGCTTCATGTTCAAAGGGAATGACAGTGATGGAATGCAGGGAACGCGACACTCCAGCTTGCATTTTTCTGCTGCTTCCTGCAAAGGAAGCTGGCACCCCCGGTGCACATTCATTCAACAAGTATTTATGGTGGGATGGGTTTGTTCTGCTCCCCGTGCCAGGTACTTTGATTACACAGTTCCTGCCTGGAGCCGGCAGAGTCCTGGCAGCAAACAGAATTCAAATCAAGTGATTTAAACGAAGGGACGGAGGATGACTATGGGTTGGGGTTAAAGGACCCCATAGGAGCTGATGGAGAGGCACCTGAGGAGTGGTGAGAGCAGGAAGCAGCTTCTATTTCTATGCCTGAAGGAGTGAAGGAAGGGAGTAGTGTTTCCAGAGTCCCTGAGAATAACTCCCCTGGTGGCACAGTGGTTAAGAATCCACCACCCAAAGCAGGAGACGTGGTTTCAGTCCCTGAATCGGGAAGATCTCCTAGAGTAAGAAGTGGCTACCCACTCCAGTATTCTTGCCTGGAAGATCCCATGGGCAGGGGAGCCTGGAGGGCTACAGTTCACAGGATTGCAAAAGAGCTGAACATGACTTAGCAACTAAACAACAACAATAGCAGTCCCTGAGAGGAGGAATAGAGATGAAGAGGCCATCGTCCTGCAAGAACTATGATCATGGAGGGGTGCAGCAGCTGCCAGGACTCTGGTGCCAAAGCCAGGGCTTGCGGGGAGAGCAGGAGAGAAATACTGCCCTGCCTCTGTCCCACCTAATTTTCCTGCCAACAACTACAGTTGACCTAACCCAAGCAGCCAGCAAGGAAGCCCATGCTGAGCAGTCCATAGAGTTCCATTGTCTCAGGCGTGGGGCATGGCAAGAAGGATGGAGAGTGGATCTTGGTGAGTGGACAAAGGAAAGGCAGCACACTGTTATGGCAGAATGGATAGTCAAGACCACAGCACACACCTAAATCGTTACCCTAGGACCAGAAGTATTGGTTCACCTCTTGTCCTCCCCTAGGCATGAGGCCATAGATCTCATGCTAGGATTTGTTTCCCCCTGTCCCACGGTGAAATAACTTCCAGCTGCTGTGATGGATCCACATGCTAGTGGATATCTTTTCAAAGAACAGCAGTTCCAGCCTCTCAGCGCACACCAGGAAGAACATGTGTTGTATATGGAGCAATGAGAAGTCAGCTTGGCTTGAACATGAGATGTAAATTTAAGAGGCTGGCCCTCTGGTTTACTTTGTAACTGATCAGTAGCACAGTTGTGTTGCCCAACATGGTGGAGGACAAAGATTTCTGTTTTCTCTTTTAGGTGAATAGATGTTGGTTCATTTTATTTCCTCTCTAAGGATCCTTAGCTTGTTTAAAAGCCTCTCTGTGGTATTAAGGATAGATTTTTAAATAGCGTCCTATAAAGGGTACTAGACAGAGTTGGTTTTCTAGTTATTTACATTTATCTGGATTGCTGCACACTCTCAAAAGAAAACAGATGTTGGTTTTTAAGAGAAGAGGCCATAAGCTGACCTTTGCCTCCTTTGATGTGTTAATGAGCAGCCTGAAAAGAGAACTATCACAAGCATCATAGTTTTATCGGAATTTACTTTTGAGTTGCTTTGAAATGACTTGAAACAGCTTTGAGATTGGGAGGAATTCATGTGATGAAAACACCCCATCGGGTTCTATAGTAGTTGCCAGTGTCTGCGTCTCCCTTTCAAAGGATAATGGAAAACCCCAAAGAGTGCTGACAGTCGGGCTGTTTCTTTGCCAATGGACTGCATAATGCACTGTCCCACCAGTTGGCACCATTAGTTGTGAATGCCAGTGACAAGGTGCACGTTTTCACGACCTGATTTCTATTTTCTGACAAATACTGTCCACTCACCTACTGTATTTTAACTTTGAGGTTCCCCTTGCCCCGCCATACTTTCTTAATGTATATCCCAACCCCCTGCTTCCCCCTCCATGGCTTCTTCGGTGGCTCAGTGGTAAAAACTCTGCCTCCAATGCAGAAGGTGCAGAGACATGAGTTCAATCTCTGGGTCAGGAAGATTCCCTGGAGGAGAGCATGGCAACCCACTCCAGTTTTCTTGCCTGGAAAACTCAGGAACAGAGGAGTCTGGTAGGCTACCAACCATAGATAGGGTTGCAGAGAGTCAGACATGACTGAAGCTACTAAGCATGCACGCACAAGCTATATTGTTAAGCTTTTCATATCTTGAGTCAGGGCACCAGACTAAATTCTTCATAAAATTTTAAATTCATGGCTGTTTACAAAAATTGTGTCTTTTAACTAAGCCCCAAGAATTTGGAGAAAATAGGACCCTTGCACATCACTCAGACTGGTGTTTCCTAAACCTACAATTTCACTGACCTGTTTACCTAGAATGGTGCTTAAAAACAAACAAATGAAAGAAGTATAGGCAGTTTAAAGAAAAATATTAACTAAGTCATTAAATGTATATTATTGTGGGAATGTGGCAAAAGAAGCAACAATGGTAATGAATATGGTGAAAGCTTGGGAAATGCTCATCTTTAGGCTTATTCGCTCTGTCTTGTAATTGAGGTAAAATTCACAAAGCATAAAATTAACCATCTTCAAGTGGTATTTAGTACCTTCCCAGTGTTATACACTCATTACCTCTACCTCATCCTGAAACATTTTCATTATCCAAAAGGGACACCCCGTAGCCATTAATCCGTCACTCCCTGTCCACTGGAGCCACCAATCTGTTTTCTGTCTCTGTGGATTTGCTTTCCCTGGACCCCTGATGTAAATGGAATCACATATGGGCCCTTTTGTATGTGGCTTCTTGCACTCAACATAATGTTTGCAAGGTCCATCAATGTGGTAGCATGCATCAGTATTTCATTCCTTTTTAGTGCTGAGTAATATTCCACTGAATGGATATACCATATTTGGCATATTTATTCATGAGTTGGTGGCATTTGGGTCATTTCCACTTTAGGGCTGTTACTAACAGTTATTTGCTCCGCCTTCTTTTTTTTTTTTTGGCTGTACCATATGGCTTGTGGTATCTTAGTTCCCTGACCAGAGATTGAACCCTCACCCTCAGCAATGAAAGCACAAGAGTCTTAACCACTGGACTGCCAGGGAATTCCTAACTTCTCTGCTTTTAAACCCCTGGGAGGTCAGGAATTGGACTTGGTAGCATCACTCAGCCACCATCACAATGCCAAGGCTTGAAATATATGTGGAATATATGAAATTTCCATTTGCTTTACTTATAGGGAAAAGGTTGTTGATGGACGTGTAACCTGTATAAGAGAAATTGTTTTCCACACTGTAGCAACGGAGCTAAAACTGAGGCTATGATAACAGTGACCCTGAATCTGAAACCAGATGGCTTGAGTTCATGTCTTGACTCTGCCACTTACTAACTCAGAAAAATACTTGAACCTCCATATCGTTAGCTTCCCCGCCTCTGTAAACTGGAGACTATAAAATTACCTACTTCTCAGGGTTATCGTGAGGATTAAATGAGTTAAAGTATGTAAGTACCTGTAACCATGCCTGTCGTATTATAAGCATTACACAATTATGAGCATTTCTGTTACCTTTTTTTAAAACTTTCTGTGTATTGTTTTATTATTTATCAAATAATCATGGAAAGTCAGAAGTGAGCGCACACATTTGAAAACTGACTGTTCATTTGCTAACTACAAATGTTTGTAGCAGGTTCAGAGTACATGCTTTGGGTAATTTTGAACATTAGGAAGTCATTTCACTGCGTTTCCTTTAAAATAATCCCATGGCTTTATTTGGCCTTGTCCCCACTTACTCCTAGTGATTTTTCACTGTGGGTACATTTCTAAATTTCCCTTGCATTGAGCATCTTCACACCTGAGAGGCCTGAATTTCTGCTCTTGATGATACCTGCTCTTATTCCTGTTAGAACTTGTGTGCTTTTTAAACATCTTTTCTCTGGCTTTTAAGTGGATGCCTTGATTTTAGTCACTATGGCTTTGCTGTGTGCTGGTAATGTTACATGCTATATATTCATATGCTGGATGTATATAGAAAATCTGCTCCTGTTTATAAAACAGATGCGTTTGTTCCTCCCACCCATGAATGGTCATGTGTCCTCTGTGGGGCAGTGGGGGTGGGAAAAGCAACTGATTTTTTTTTTTTTTAATCTTGAACAGACTGGATTTCTATAGGACATATCCGCCAGTGTTTTGGTTTGGTTTTTTCTTTCTTTCATCTCCACACTAATCTGAAGTTTCTTTAACAGAAAACATTAAAAATGTGCATAATTATGGGGCAAAATGTCAAGCAGTCAGTTTAATTTGCTGATGAATACGTGGAATTAATGTTTCCCAACAGTCCCAGGATTTCGCATTACGAATTAGCAGGGGGAAGGTAATGTTTTGTTGACATTTGTTAACACTGTTGATTGCTTGTTTGGCTTGTGTTCTGCCTGCAGGTGGATTTTGCCTTCACCGTGTGGCAGAGTTTCCCCGAGAGGATTGTGGGGTACCCCGCACGCAGCCATTTCTGGGACAACTCTAAGGAGCGGTGGGGCTACACGTCCAAGTGGACGAACGACTACTCCATGGTGTTGACGGGAGCTGCTATTTACCACAAGTGAGGAGCCTGGACATCATTTTACACTGTTCCTTACATGACTTTCTGGCTGCTGCAAAAATTGGAACTTGGGCCAAGTCTTGTTAACAACCTTAGCAAAAATTAGTCTGCATCCCTGTTTTAGTTTTGTTGATGTGGTTAACATGTGTCTTTGAAACCAGTAAAACCTCTTGGCTTATTGCATCGTTAGAAGTGATGGTAGATCTGCATCTTCAGCAAGTCTGAGATGTGGAGACATCCTCAGGGTGTGTTGAGGGGTTGAGTGTGTAGAAGAACAACAAAGTGAATACTTCATGGAGCACCGCCCAGCATGGTTCTGGGGCTTACCTGATGACTGAGACTGTAGAGAATCCACCTGCAATATAGGAGATCCTAGGTTTGATCCCTGGGTCAGGAAGGTCCCCTGGAAAGGGGCATGGCAACCCACTGCAGTATTCTTGCCTAGAGAATACCTTGGACAGTGGAGCCTGGAAGGCTATAGTCCATAGAGTCGCAAAGAGTCGGACATGACTGAGCAACTAAGCAAGCATTGGTGTAGGTGCTTGGGATTTACTACTGAATAAAATAGAGAAAAGACACAGGTCTTGATTCTAGCAAGGGGAGACACAGTATACATAATAATCCTATAATATGTTAGGACATAAGCTATATAGCAAAAAGTCAACCAGAGCAGCATAAAGGATGCTGCTGCTGCTAAGTCGCTCAGTCATGTCCGACTCTGTGTGACCCCATAGACAGCAGCCCACCAGGCTCCCCCGTCCCTGGGGTTCTCCAGGCAAGAATACTGGAGTGGGTTGCCATTTCCTTCTCCAATGTGTGAAAGTGAAAAGTGAACGTGAAGTCGCTCAGTCATGTCCGACTCTTAGCGACCCCATGGACTGCAGCCTACCAGGCTCCTCTGTCCATGGGATTTTCCAGGCAAGAGTACTGGAGTGGGTGCCATTGCCTTCTCTGGCTTAAAGGATGAGGAGTACCAAAGGTGGAGACGAGGCAGGTTGGGGGGTGTAGGGTGATCCTCCCTAAGCGGGTGAGAGTTGAGAGGAGACTTGAGAGGAGGAAAGGAAGTTAGGCGGGAGAGTACCTGTCGGAAGAGTGCTCTGGTGCAGGGAGCAGCTGGAATCGATCCCTGAGGCAGGACGCCGGAGGAATGTCCAGAAGATCGATGTGACCCAGGTGGAGTGAGGGGCAGGCAAGTGAGAGAGATCATGGGAGCCCAGATGCCAGACACTGCTGTCCATTGTGAGGACTTGCCTCTCTTCTAGGTAACATGGGAACCAGTGGAGGAGTGTGAGGAGGGCAGTCTTTCTTATGTTTTAGCCATCCACTGTGAAGGCTGTGATGAGGACAGACTACAAATGGGGCCAGGGTACATGCAGGGAAACCTGTTAGGAGCTGACTGACCTTATCTAGATAGGAGATGATGGATCCTGGATTAGGAAGTGAGCAGCAGAGGTGGGAAGCAGTGATCAAATTGTGGGTGTATTTTGAAGATGCTCCAGCATCATGTCCTGACAGACCAGATATAGAGTTTGATGACTCAGGCTTTTTGACCTGAAGAACTAAAAGGATAGAGTAAGCCATCAGTAGAGCTGGGGAAGAGTATAGATGGAACAGGTATTAGGGAAAATAGAGGAGTTCGGTCTTGGGCATGTGAGAACATTGAAGAGTGCTTTGAAAAAGGTCAGGGTTGGGAATAAACATTTTGGAGCTATTTTCTTGGATTTGGTCTTTAAAGCCAGGGGACTCAGGTAAGATGGCCAAATTCATGACTGTAGAAGGCTAATGTTCCTGAGTCATTCTTGAAATCCCGACTCCTTTGTAAGGTGAACATACCACCTCGTCTTTTTTAGTTTAAAAAAAAAAAAATAGAGACTCCTGTTGTCTCAGGGATGGAGTTGGAAATGCACAAGGTATAAGCATTTGGGGTGACCGGGTCTTGATTTCAAGATGCCGCCTCTTTCTTCTTGCTGCCAGCACTCAGTGAATCGGATTCGGTCAAGTGATTTTTCCTAGAAATATGTGCTGTATATGCATGTGTGTGTGCTAAGTCACTTCAGTTGTGTTTGACTCTTTGCTACCCTATGGATTGTAGCCCACCAGGCTCCTTTGTCCATGGGACTCTCTCCAGGCAAGAATACTGGAGTGGGTTGCCATTCTCTTCTCCAGGGAATTTTCCCAACCCAGGGTTCTAACCTGTGTCTCATCTCCTGCACTGGCAGATGGGTTCTTTACCATTAGCACCATTACTTTTGAGCAACATGTGCTATATATATACCCCTCCAAAAAAATAGTAGGGTGAGAAATAATTCAAATTAATTGTGTGTTCTCCATTAATGATTGACCACCAGATTAATAGCTCTAACAGTGAGGAAATACATGGCTTAGAGGCTCCCCAAATGGAATGATTGTATTGTTGGAACCAGAGTTATGGGATAGTATTGAATACAGCTCTAATTAAGCCACTAATTAAAATTGTAAAGCAGCTTGTAATGATATGTGTAAGTAACTTCTTTTATATCTAAGTTTCTAACCAACCAGCCTGATTTTAAAGTTAGACTGAGCAGACAATATCTGCATCTGTGGCTCTCTGTATCTGGTTTCCTTGTCTGTAAAACAGGGATAATAATAGTACCTACATCATAGGTTCCTTATAAGGATTAAGTGAGGAATTTCTGAGAAGGCACTTTAGAACATTACCTGGTATACAGTGAGTACCATATAAATGATAATTGTCATCATCATCATCCATGATGTGTTTAGGGATTCAAAGAATGGGTATGTGTTTTCTATCAAGGAAGACCAGCTGTTATTATGCAGTGATGGCCCCTGCTGATACCTGTGTTTGGTTTTTACAGATATTATCACTACCTTTACACCCATTACCTGCCAGCCAGCCTGAAGAACATGGTGGACCAATTGGCCAACTGTGAGGACATACTCATGAATTTCCTGGTGTCTGCTGTGACAAAATTGCCTCCAATCAAAGTGACCCAAAAGAAGCAGTATAAGGAGACAATGATGGGACAGGTAAGGGAAGGAGACATCTCCTCCTTTGCTTTGCTCACTGGTGGCTCAGTCTGCAGTAATGAGGACAACACTTTTCTTGTAGGAAACATAACGAGGAGATACCAGGAAATAAACCACATCCAAAAGCCCTGAGGGAGCATATGGTTGGCACATAATTGGGAAGATGAAAGTCAAGGGTATCTTTATGTCAAGAATATAAAAGCTCTCTAAATTGGTGTGGCCACTATGGAAAAAAGTATGGAGTTTCTTTAAGAAAACTAGAAATAGAATTACCATATGATCTAGCAATCCCATTCCTGGGCATATATCCAGAGCAAACTCTAATTTGAAAATACACATGTACCCCAGTGTTCATAGCAGCACTGTTTACAATCGCCAAGATGTGGAAGCAACCTACATGTCCATCCACAGATGAATGGATAATGAAGATTCTTTATGTGGTGGAATATTACTCAGACATGGGAACAAATGAAATAATGCCATTTGCAGCAACATAGATGGACCTAGAGATTATCATACTAAGTGAAGTAAGTCAGACAGAGAAGTATAGATATTATATGATATCTCTCATAAGTGGAAGCTGGGGGAAAAAAAAATACAAATGAACTTATTTACAAAACAGAAACAAACTTCTGACTACCATAAGGTATAGTGGTGGGGGAGGAAAGATAAATTAGGAGTTTGAGATTAACATATACACTACTATGTAGTGGACTCTTTTCTTTTTCCATTTGTAAGAGAATAAGAATGAGCTTAGGATCTCAACAGTGTTTCCATTCACAAATGTGAGCACTTGCTGGGACACAGGGTGTCTGGCCTTTTGGAGATGAGCAGGTCATTCAGGAATGATCTACAGGCTCATCCCAAATAATAGGAGCAAAATGGAGCGCCCTAGGGCTTCCCAGGTGGTTCGGACAGTAAAGAATCTGTCTATGATGCAGGAGACCCAGGCTCAGATTCCCTGGAAGGGAATGGCAGCCCACGCCAGTGTTCTTGCCTGGAGAATTCCATGGACGGAGCCTGATGGGCTGCAGCTGGTAAGCTGCAGTTGCATCGAGTTGGACATGACTGAGCGACTATCACTTGAAACTGTCAACTCTGATATGGACTCAACTGGTCAGCTCAATCTGCTACTGTCTCTGACTTACCAAGCAGAGTTTCTCTAGTACCAATGGTAAAGAATGAAGCTTGGGGACTTCGCTGCCAATCCAGTGGTTATGACTTCACCCACCAATGTAATGGGTATGGGTTCGATCTCTGGTCAGGGAACTAAGATCCCACATGCCCTGTGGCCAAAAACCAAAACATAAAACAGAAACAATATTGTAACAAATTCAATAAAGACTTTTAAAATGGCCCACATCAAAAAAAAAAAAAAGAATGAAGCCTGAGTTCTGCCCCTTTCTAGCCTTGAACAAACAATTTTAACTTCCTTGAACCTGCTTCCTCATCTGTACAGTGGAAATGTTATTACACAGGTAGATCACTTGATTAGGTTGTTGCGAGGCTCAAATGAGCTCATGAAAACACTTTACAAATAGTATTTTGTTTGTTGCTTTGCTGCTCCAAGGCAACTTGACATCTGTGTTTACTTTCAAGCATGTTGACACTTGTAGTTTTACAGTGACTCTGAGTGATTCTCACAGCAAAATGTACCTTCCTATGAAAGTATTTTCTAACAATGTATGAGGATACAAACATGTTATACCACACACCTATATATAATATATATATATGCATCATTAAATAATCACCTATTGACGTTAGTGAGTTCATGGATTTTTTCCAACATAATTGGGCAGCCCACCTTTTCCTTGTTTCATACAAAGATGAAGACATTATGCTTTGTTGGTCCATTTCAATTTCAGCGCTGGAGTCATTTATGGCTTTCTTTTAAATCAATGTCAGTCATTTAAATTATCTAAACCAGTCTCAAGGTCAACATGGAGAATGAAGAGATGGCAACCATCTTTCTACTTAGCCAGAATCAACCAAGTTCACAGGAGGGCTTTGAAAAATTATCTTTGAAAGCATACACACATTGTGAGTCAATTGTATTTACCCCCAAGTGCAAAAAGAAGTTTTCTGTTGAGTAACCACACAGCTGAAACTCAGTTGGCAGGTCCTTCATGGCCCAGAGACTATGTCAGTGCCTGTGGATCTTTGTTTGGGACGTTAGGGAACATGGCAGGTCTGGGGAAGACATCTAGCAAGGCTGAAAATCTGGACCTGTGCTTGCATCTTCACCAGCCACGTGGATGGGGTGGCCATGGTGGCCAGGCCAGACCCAGAGTCCTAACATATGCCCACTGCACCCGACTTCGTTTCCCACCGTGTGTCCCTCTCACCTGGTACCCAACTCATCATCTCCCTTGTTTCTCTCCCTTTCCCCAGACCTCTCGGGCTTCCCGCTGGGCTGACCCTGACCACTTTGCCCAGCGACAGAGCTGCATGAATACGTTTGCCAGCTGGTTTGGCTACATGCCGCTGATCCACTCTCAGATGAGGCTGGACCCCGTCCTCTTTAAAGACCAGGTCTCTATTCTGCGGAAGAAATACCGAGACATCGAGCGGCTTTGAAGAACCCGGCCGAGTCGGGGAGGGGCTGCGAGAAGGGCTGGAGGACAGGGTCAGCTGTCTCTCTGCCGTGTGCAGGACCGCTCAGCAGCGGAGCCAGATTGTGCCAAGCATCCAAATAAACTAAGATGAACAGAATGACAGGAAAAAAAAAAATGGCCAATGGAAACTCTACTCCTGACTTGGGGGACTGCACAGGACTGCTCCAGATTCACCTCACTGGCTTCTATGTCCCAAGACTAGGTTGTGTACAGTTTAATTATGGAACATTAAATAATTATTTTTGAAATGATTGCTATGCAGGTTTAAACTTTTTTAATGATCAAAACTATTAAAAACCAGAGTTCTTTCTTTAATCAAAATTGTGTTGGTTGTGAATATTTCAAAGCTGCTGCCCCTCACCCTACAAACAGCATTGCTGTGGGTCACCCAGAGTGCCCAAAAGTTACAAAAAGCTCAGACTCCATGGAAAACACCCTGAGTCAGTCTCCCCTGTGTCAAGAAATAGTCGAGCATACCTGAGACAGCTTCACTCTTCAGCTTTGCCAATGCAGATTGCTTTCCATTTTGAATTTGCAGATCCACTTGAACTTTTATCTCTAAAATATTGCTGCATGAGAGAAGGTATTATAACCTCCACATAGACCGTTCTAACTGAAAACTTTCTGTTTGGGAAGTACGGTCATCTTTGTCACTGAGAGGGGTGGGGCAGTTAGTACCAAGAAAGCATCAATGTAATTAAGAAATGTGCAGTTTGCACACGGAACCATGCAGACAAGTCACCAGCATATTAA
Source organism: Odocoileus virginianus (assembly GCF_023699985.2). NCBI lineage: Eukaryota > Metazoa > Chordata > Mammalia > Artiodactyla > Cervidae > Odocoileus > Odocoileus virginianus. Next base: position 33,165,421 of record NC_069688.1, read on the forward strand.
TGAGGTAGAAGTCCTGACCCATAATAGTTATCCAGTGCTTTTCATGGAGATGGGTGAGATTACTCATTCAGCCACTGACACGAGTCTACTGAACGTCAGGAAAGGCTTTGGCTTAGAGGCAAGGAAAGAATGTATGTGCTGGTGGCACAAGCAGAAGTCATAAGACAAGTTCTTTCGTGGTTGTGTGGCCCGAAGTTTCAGAGTCGTTACTATTGAGAAGGAAATGATAATGTCTAAATTCTCAGCCCTGAACTTGAGGACTGCTGAGAAGTGTATCTCACCATTGGGACCCTGATACCACTTTTAGCCAAACATTGTTGTGAGCAAGAATCTGGCAAACAAAATAATCAGGAACAAATGTGAAAGCCATTTTATTTCATTTTAATTTTTAAATCTGTAGTGTGGTTGTGCTTTTTCTTAAAAAGAATATTTCTTTTCCTACAAATGCTGCTTTGGCTTCTGATTATTATAAAATTGCAATTAAAAGCTGAATATATATACACACACACACACACACACACACACACACACACATATATCCCTTAACTCCAATGTAAAAGATGGAGACTTCTGAGATGAAATGCTTGCTTCTACTTGGAGGAAGCAAGAGAGAATAGAGAAGAGAAAGACCTCTTATGCTAAATAAACAAGAAATACTTTAAATTTTTTTTGTCCCTCAACTATCATATATCTCATAAATTTTTTCCAGTATTGGGTGAGAAGAAGGTTTCATCACAGAATTGTGTTCAAATGACTTCAGGTGTCTGGCTTAGGTCAGTGGAAACCGTAAGTCCAGGAGACTTTAACTCATCCTTGTATTGTAGACATCTGGAAGAGAAAGAGGAACTTGCAAAGAGAATCCAAAGAGGGAGAGAGAAATGACTCAGTATGCTATCTAGTGACAGAGCAAGATCCAGAGCCCACATGTCCTGATTCTGTGTTGTGAGTGGTACACAGGCAATGAACTTCAATGAAAGACTGTCTTTTCTCTGCAGCCTTGCGACTCAGAAGAGCTCCCTAAATCTCTCATTCAACTTGACCCAGCCATAGCCCACTCCCATACATATGACTTCTTCTGCATAGTGGATGTGACTGTCTCTTAGGTATTTATTGAAAAATAATTCTTAGGTTCATGGTACTTGAACTTGTTTCCTTCTATAACATGCCCAGATAAATTCCATGCTATTTAAGCTATATCACTCAGCAACCTAAAGGGTTGTCAATTAATCCTTATTCATCTGGCCTCGGCAAATTTGTATTTAATTCTTCAGGTTTTCCAAATAACGCCTGTATCTTATCTTTCTTCTTTGCAAAAATGAATGCAGTGTTTTGTTCAACAATCCCAAGTCAACTTGAAATTCAAGTTGTCATCTTGGCTTGCAGATCTGTGTCCCTCATTGTACCAGCCACTCACATGGATGGATCTAGGAAACTGCTTTTCCATATTTATGTGTCACAAAGTTCACAGGGCATATTCTCCACAAGCAATGTATGTTACCTGGGAAAAAAAAAAGATAATTATAAATGAAAACAGGGTCTGAATACTTTTCAGCTGCTTGAAATCTCCGTGGCTTTATTTCATGTCATTCTCAGAGCACATCTCTTTAGAATGCTGGCTGGCATGTTATTTTCCCATTTGAAACCTACAGCTGGGAATTGAACAATGCTTAGCAAATCAGCAAGGCCCAACAGTAAGATGTAATTTTAATTCACTTAGGCAAAAGCTGTATTTCACTGCAGCAAGTTGACAAATCATAGCCATCTCTGTAGGATGTCAGGAGTTATCTCTCAGTCAACTTTAATGATAGCCAGGGGTCTCAAAGTCAGCCAACATGAACTGGGAAGGAGCCAAGACCAGAGAGTAGAGTGCCAACCACATAATGAATTTCATGCAGAAACTCCATAGAGGACTCAGCCACTTATGATTCCCACGCAGTATCTTTTTCCAGCCCCACATTAGGACATACGATCTTAAAAATATGTTTTGTTTTGTTTTTTAACTCTGGCTTATGTATTCCTTTGAGAAGGCTTATAAGGATCAAATTAAGTTTAAATATACATGAACCATATCACCCTTGTTGGAAAAGCAAAATGACCCGAAATTGAGGCTGTAGAGAAAAAGCCATGAAATAATCATTGTAGTCATGTCACAAAAGATAACCTAGCCAGGACATACCCAGACATACCATATTGACACACTTTCCAATACGATGTTTCAGAAGAAGTGAAATATATGCCACGTGGAATTTTATGTTCATGACACTAATTTCTTCTTCTTCCAAATGGTGCTCAAAGAAGGATCAATCTCAATCGCTTCCTTCAATTTTTCTTTCGGGGTGATTTTTGTTTTTCACTTACAGTAGGCTATGTTAGCCTTTATTTGAACGATTCTGGAAACCTGGTCATTTGAATGAATGTTGCGCTAGTTCGGTTCCATTTAGTTCAGTCGCTCAGTCGTGTCCAACTCTTTGTGACCCTATGGACTGCAGCACGCCAGGCCTCCCTGTCCATCACCAACTCCCACAGTTTACACAAACTCATGTACATTGAGTTGGTGATGCCATCCAACCATCTCATCCTCTGTTCCCTTCTCCTCCCACCTTCAATCTTTCCCAGCATCAGGGTCTTTTCAAATGAGTCAGTTCTTCACATTAGGTGGCCAAAGTATTGCAGTTTCAGCTTCAACATCAGTCCTTCCAATGAACACTCCAGGACTGATCTCCTTTAGGATGGACTGATTGGATCTCCTTGCAGTCCAAGGCACTCTCAAGAGTCTTCTCCAACACCACAGTTCAAAAGCATCAATTCTTCAGCACTCAGCTTTCTATATAAGTCCAACTCTCACATCCATACATGACCATTGGAAAAACACAGCTTTGACTAGATGGATCTTTGTTGTCAAAGTAATGTCTCTGCTTTTAAATAAGCTGTCTAGGTCAGTCATAACTTTTCTTGCAAGGAGCAAGTATCTTTTAATTTCATGGCTGCAGTCACCATCTGTAGTGATTTTCAAGCCCACAAAAATAAAGTCTGTCACTGTTTCTGCTGTTTCCCCATCTATTTGGCATGAAGTGATGGAACCAGATGCCATGATCTTAGTTTTCTGAATGTTGAGTTTTAAGCCAACTTTTTCATTGTCCTCTTTAGTTCTTCTTCACTTTCTGCCATAAGGGTGGTGTCATCTGTATATCTGAGGTTATTGATATTTCTCCCAGGCATCTTGATTCCAGCTTGTGCTTCATCCAGTCCAGCATTTCTCATAATGTGTTCTGCATATAAGTTAAATAAGCTGGGTGACAATATACAGCCTTGACATACTCCTTTTCCGATTTGGAACCAGTCTGTTGTTCCATGTCCAGTTCTAACTGTTGCTTCTTGACCTGCATATAGATTTCTCAGGAAGCAGATCAGGTGGTCTGGTATTCCCATCTCTTGAAGAATTTTCCACAGTTTGTTGAAATCTACATAGTCAAAGGCTTTGGCATAGTCATTAAAGCAGAAGTAGATGCTTATCTGGAACTATCTTGCTTTTTTGATGATCCAACATATGTTGGCAATTTAATCTCTGGTTCCTCTGCCTTTTCTAAATCCAGCTTGAACATCTAGAAGTTCACAGTTCACATACTGTTGAAGCCTGGCTTGGAGAATTATGCTAGTAGCCTTTCATAAAGTTGATTGAGCTTTAATTAGGGGTGAGTGAATAGTTCTAGATATTGTTAGGTGGGGGGAAAAAGAGCTCTTAAGAAGTAATGAATTTTAATCAAACCTGTTTAAAGGGTGGGGGTAAGGAGAAGGCAGCCCCGCCAGCTTAGAATCTGAATAAGACTTGCTAGACCAGCTGGGTTACAGATGCAAGAGCTGAGGCAAACTTCCCAGCTTAAGTCTTCCTCAGGTCTTCCCTCAGATCTCCAAGAGCTCCAGGTTTAAAAGGGACCAGTTATTACCATGAACTCTCAAATAAAAATGCCCCTGCTTTTTAATAGTTAAGATAATTGACACGCAGCCAGTACATCAAGGCTTCAGTTGTTCAAGTGATTTACCTAATTTCCACTGGCTGCGATGAGAGACAGGAAACGTTTAGGTGGCTCTGTCATTCTTGGCCAGATTTAACCAAGAAAGCCCTTTTGCTGCTGGCCTCGTTCTCTCAGGCATGATTGAGGGAGACAGGGCTGTTCTGACTTCAGTTCTCAGTGAATGAGTATTAATACCAGCCTGGGCCTCCTTTCGTCTTAGAACTTCAGCAAGTACACATTCAGTTACTCCCTGACTCCACGTCTACTTTGAAAGAATGGGATCAAGCATCTAAGAACACTGTCTCTCCTGTCAGTTCAGTAATGCTGTCCAGAGGCTGTGGCTAGAAAAGCTGCTGTTTACAATACAATCTCAGTAAGGAAAGTGACCCCCTGAAAACCATCTCTCCTTTCACTCTTCCCCCAAATCAAAGGACTTTATTGCTCTAATTTTTATTTACTAGGGACTATCTGTAGTTGTTACTAAATTAGAGTTCCAGGATGTTTCAGGGGCTTCCCTGGTGGCTCATGGTAAAGAATCTGCCTGCAATACAGGAGACTCGGGTTCCGTCCCTGGGTTGGGAAGATCTCCTGGAGAAGGGAATGGCTACCCACTGTAGTATTCTTGCCTGGAGAATCCCACGGACAGAGGAGTCTGATAGGCTACAGTCTATGGGGTTGCAAAGAGTCGGACACGACTGAGATGAACACTTTGTCTTTTCACTTTCATGCTCCCTATCAGGAGCCTAGATGAACTACCCAAATTTGGGACTCCATTCCACAGTTCCAGGAGAGAGGGAGACTATAGTATTCTCTGGAAAAGTGACAAGTGGGAACCATCAAGAAAGCTGGCAGATTAGCAGGGTCTCACCTTTGTTTAGGGAGACCTGGTGGCTTAGACAGTAAAGAGTCCGTCTACAATGCAGGAGACCTAGGTTCGATCCCTGGGTCAGGAAGATCCCCTGGAGAAGGAAATGGCAACCCACTCCAGTATGCTTGCCTGGAGAATTCCATGGACAGAGGAGCCTGGAAGGCTACAGTCCATGGGGTCACAAAGAGTCAGACAGGACTGAGCGACTTCACTTTCACCTTTGTTTAAAATCAAGTCAAACTAGCCTTTCAGTCAGTCTATTTTTGTAATGATTTACCTTTTAGAACTCAAAGGCCATTTGATTTCTGCAGTAGTTCTCTGTTCTTCTTTTACGGGAATCCATCCCTTCCCTTTCGATTGTAATTATTATGACAATGAAGGCCATGCAGATGAACTGGTTACATGTAATGAACCTTGTATATTCATTTTGAGAAAAAGATATGTATAGGATTGTTGAGGAGTAAAAGAAAGACATGGGAAACTGGAATTCTTTTAGGTGGCAAGTTGTAAATAAGAAAGAAGTATATATCTTATTTTGTATACGATGTACCTTTGGGACAGTTTTCCAATATGTTGCCAATGTTTTTTAGTAACATCACAGGTCTTCGCTGTAGTGTTTTCCCCATTTGTTATAGACTATTATTGAGCTAGTGCAATTAAGCCCTGAAGTGTGTGCGTTGAGAGAGCCTGCGAGAAAATACAAAGCCATAGATCTTGATTTACTTCACTGACCTGTGTAACTTTATGTCTGGGTTTTCCCATCTGAGATAGATTGTTTTATAGAGAGTGTCACCGAAGACTTTTTCCTTCCAATTTATAGAAGAAAAAAAAAGAGAGAGAGAGAGCCAGTATTAATAAATGACATGACTTTTCATCTGCGTGGTTTTCCTTCCATCCTTTCTGTTGACTACAGAAAGATGTCAGTTCTAAGGAGGATTTGATGTGCCAGGGAACACAAAGTGCAGTGGAGAGTCTGGGGGAGGCTGGGAGATGAGGTTGGACCACGTGCACTAGGAGGAGGCCCAACTCTCACAGCCTGGCTGCGGCCCAGTGCCCGGCCTCCTGGGGAACACGGTTCTGCCAGCAGCAGCCGTCTCCCAGTCCAGATGCAGCTGGTACTGCTGGAGGCAGGCCAGGGTGAACAGTGATGATATGCCCAGTTCTCAGCGTTCCTCCACACAGACTTGGGGACAACGTGGCAGGGCCTGGCTCCAGAGCATCTGGAGCCTGACAGCTGTGCCCATTACCCCCTTTGGTTTCAGCTGCTAAGAAAAGGTCATGAATTTCTGGCTGACGAAGCATTTATTAGACTGGCATTTCTGAAAAGAGTTTATAAATGGTTCCAGGTGTGAATGCAGCTCCCTGCTTCAAGACCACTGTAGTGAGGTTTTTAGGACAGCGGTGAACCTCCTCCTCATTCTAGTCTGTGCTCCTTCCTCTCCATGTCTGTTACTTTCCTTCAACCCTCTTTCTTTGGACATGTTTTAGAGAAAGGATATCAGTTACCAACTCCATGTATTTGCAGGGTAGCAAGTTCCAGATTGCACAGGGGGTGTTGATTTAAGACATCAGTCAGGTTTTATGTTCTGTATTTCAGTTTGTCCGTCTGATTGGTGGCTAAAGTGATGACTTCAGAATATTAATATACAAATATTTTCTGACCAGCTCTTATATACGGAACACTGTTCTAGGTGCATCCGAGAGAATAAAGATGGAAAAAAATCCTACTCTTTGCCCCAGGCAAGAAGTCAGGGTGAGGTCGGACCAGGCAAGCCTAAGGCAAGTCTTCTGAGGATGCTCAGACACAAGCTGGCCAAGTCCCAGGTTCCAAACTGGAATGTGGTGGTGACAGTGCTACTTGTGAAATTTGGCCGCACAGTGTGGCTGGTGATAGAATCATTCCCACGTGTGAGGACAAACAAGAAGGCTTGTTGAAGAAGTTACTCTTAAGTTCTGGCCAACCCAACATCACAGGTGTTTCAACAAATGCCATGGTGTGCAAAAATATCTTGAGCACTCCTGCTTTACAAGTAGGAGCCAGTGTTGATTTATGGTCTGAGCATTTACACCAAGTCTACCCATGACAAAGGAAAACCAGAAGTCATTGTGGATATCTGAGTCATTCCGCACTGGTCTCCTCTAATGTCTACTGACTCTGATTTGCAGGAACTCAGAATGTAGGGGAAGCAAATTAGGCTACAATGCCTACTGTTTGAGGCTCAACTGTGTCTTGGAGGATACAAAGACACCTACCCTATGCAATGGATGCAAGGTTTTTATTTGCTTTTGATTTCACTTAACTGCCCAAGTGTGCTATGTAAAGTCACAGTTTCACACCTGGGTTTGAATACTGATTCTGTCTCTTGGTAGTTCAGTGACCTTATAAAAAGTATAAAAACTATAAAAAGAAAAAAAACCTCTCTGCCTCAGTTTCCTTAGAATACTACTCATCTATACCTTATAGGGTTCTCAAGGGGATTAAATACATTAATCAATAAAACATTCTTAAAACAGCACATGGTATATAATAAGTATATGATTCATGGGTTTCCCTGGTGGCTCAGTGGTAAAGAATCAACCTTCCAGGGCAGGAGACACAGCTTCCATCTCTGGGTTGGGAAGATCCCCTGGAAAAGGAAATGGCAACCCACTCCAGTATTCTTACCTGGGAAATCCCATGGACAGAGCAGCCTGGTGGGCTATAGTCCATGGGGTTGCAAAAGAGTCAGACATGATTTGGCGACTAAACATCAACAAAAAAAATATATAACTCTTAGCTATTATTAATACTCAATATTTTTCCAAAATGGCTTTTTTTAGGAATCTTTCCCTGTTTTAGAATCTAAGCCTATTAAAGAGCAAACAGTCTTAGTTTAATGTTTAGGGTGTTAATACTGACGAACTGGCTTTTCTACTGTCACAGGCACCTCTTGTTTTCAACTACAATCACGTCTTGGTGTCTATCATCATGAAATCATCCTAGCATTCAGGAATGGGCAATCTATCAGCGGAAATTATACGAACTCGAGTTTTGATGTCCTGGCTGAACTTTGAGGAATGGTCTGTTTTTTATTCTCATTTAATAAAGTATAGTTGTGGTAGCTCAAGATGAAAATGAAGTTCGGGTGCCAAATATTATTGTTTTTTTCCTGGTGGCTTCAATTGTGTTAAGAAAGAAAACATGCTCTTGCCAATATATAAAGTATTTGCCAAGTTTGGATTTCTCTTCCAAACTGAACTGCAAATAACCTGCTTTCCTTGGCTAAATCTACTTAGGAAATAATCTTAAAATGTGTCTTTAATCAGATATGACCAGATCATTACATCTTGGGGTTTAAGAAAAAAGTTAAACTATGAAGAAGGGGACTTGGAGGCTAGTCCATATACACATATTGTTTTATAACATGCTTTAAAAAAGTTAATATATAGTGAACATATTTCCACACATTCAATCATCTTGAAGAGTCGGACTGTAATGGATGCATAGAACTCTCTTGTATGACTATTCCACATTTTTTTAACCTAATTCCTAACTATTGGATATTTAGGTATTAATTTTCTAACAATTATGTGTAAGTATTGTAATCATCATTTGATCAATGTGGTGTGTGCTGTGTGTGCTGTGGTAAATATTCTTAAGATAAATCTTTGTTCACACCCATGACCATTATCTTAGGACAATGCATAGGAAAAAATTTCACAAGTCAAATGTTATAAACATTTTAAAGCCCTGTGCTACATATTCACAGATAATTTCAATATATTATAATGGCTACTGAAGGGAAATTTAAATTAACCCAATAAAAAGCTATGTAGAAAAAAATCATAATAATTGCAGTCTGGCAGCTAAAATGTTTTTGGAGTCTGTGGAGGCAAAAGTAACAAAGGGTAATCTTCAGTGCTCAAAAAAAGAATTGAATATTATTCTTCTGGAGGGACAAATTTATTGGTATTAGCCCTCTTGTTGCGAATATGATGAAAGTGAAAGAGGAGAGTGAAAACTTTGCCTTAAAACTCAACATTCAGAAAACTAAGATCATGGCATCTGGTCCCATCACTTCATGGCAAATAGATGGGAAAATAGTGACAGACTTTATTTTTGGGGGCTCCAATATCACTGCAGATGGTGACTGCAGCCATGAAATTAAAAGATGCTTGCTCCTTGGAAGAAAAGTTATGACCAACCTAGACAGCATATTAAAAAGCAGAGGCATTACTTTACCAACAAAGATCTGTCTAGTCAAAGCTGTGGTTTTTCCAGTAGTCATGTATGGACGTGAGAGTTGGACTATAAAGAAAGCTGAATGCCAAAGAATTAATGCTTTTGAACTGTGGTGTTGGAGAAGACTCTTAAGAGTCCCCTGGACTGCAAGGAGATCCAACCAGTCCATCCGAAAGGAAGTAAGTCCTGAATATTCATTGGAAAGACTGATGTTGATGCTGAAACTCCAATACTTTGGCCACCTGATGCAAAGAACTAACTCATTTGAAAAGACCCTGATCCTGGGGTAAATTTTAGGTGCAAGGAGAAGGGGACGACAGAGGATGAGATGGTTGGATGACATCACTGACTCAATAGACATGAGTCTGAGTAAACTCTGGAAGTTGGTGATGGACAGGGAGGCCCAGCATACTGCAGTCCATGGGGTCGCAAAGAGTTGAACACAACTGAGTGACTGAACTGCGCTGACCTGAACTGAGCCCTCTTGTTGCATGCTGGAGGATTTTTCTTTTCCAGGTAACATGTGCCTTATGTCTTGTCTTTAGGTTGAAATAGGAAGTTAAAACAAAGCTTCCTTCTCATATATGGTCTTCATCCTTCTGGTAATACCCACATCAATTATATTTTAATGAAAGTATTTTAAATGCCATCCTCCTTGGCAGCTGCTGCCTCTTGTCTTCCAGGATAAGCCTGTTTTGCTTTTAAGGGAACCCAGCCCTCATGCTTCTTAGGTCCTATCATTTGTTTGATGCTGACCCCACCATTCGTCATAACTCAAGGGGAGTTACGTGCCTGTCAGGTCATTGAGACCCAATTCTCGATCATGCATTGGCACTTTTAAGAAGGATGTGCCATCTTTCCTTTAGCATTATGTATGTAGTGTAAGGCAGTAAGGATCACACTAACAATACAGCAAGGGTAGGTGTTTTGGAGAGGAGGCATTTAGCATATCTCAAAGGAGACTTTGTTGGTGTTGAAGATATGCATTTAAGAGAAATAAATAGCAGTTAACAGAAAAGAGTAAAAAGAGACATGGACCCAAATACCTTCCATTAGAAGTATGTACAGAGAGAAAAGCAAGAGCCTAGATCTGTGTGAAAACATCATCATAACATGAAGATTTGGTTGGTTCAGCTCAGGATGACTGCTTGGCTAACAGCAAGCAGTACTCCCAGCAAAAAGTAAAGTAAGCAGGTAAGTAATAGCAACAACAATAATAGTTGCCTGAGTCTCATTTTCCTTGCTCCTAATGCAAAAGTTTCGGTTGCAAACATGGAATTGAGGGTCAGAACTGATTCTGTGACACTTAACCAGAGAAAGTATGCCGAGGGGAGCAGAAAGCCTATGCTTCTCAAAATCTTTAGGAAAGATCTTGCTCTAAAGACTTCTGAAATGGAAAAACTAGCTTCCATTTCTGGTTAGGATGTAGAAAGTTGCCAAAGATTGCCACACTCATCCTTACAATGAGTACAAGTCCGACAAGCTACATGTCATGGTAATTGAAAGCCTGACAGAAATATGAAAATGCAGACAATGAAATGAACTAAATCTTAGGAAGAGATCATCCATTCCTAGGAGAAGAGTTATCCCATGGCTGCTTTCATTCTAGTAGCACTGGAAATTGTTTTCCATCAGAGAGGGGGGTAATGAGAGAACCAGGTGAACTGCTCATAAACATTTAGTGGCCACGTGTGGGCTGGCATGATGGGTTCAGAGTCCTAGGCGACACAGTCACCTGTGGATCTGTGCCCACCCACCGGTTCTTTCCTGGGAGAGCCTCACAGTTGTGTGCCGCAGGAAACAACGCAGATGCAGAGCGGGAGGATTGAGAGAAAGCCCCTGGAGGCGTGCTGGCTCTTCTCTGGGTAGAAGGGAATGGTCCACCAGGACCACGGAGGAGGGCGGAAACACAGAGAATCCCTTCCACCTTGAGATGTAGAAACTGCAACAGGGCGGGGCAATGGCCCACCGAAGATGGGGTGGGGGAGGGGAAGCAGGAAAGCTGAAGGAGATCTCCCCCTGGAGCACACCGAACCCCTTCAGGGTTCACTGACCTGCTGCTGAGGGCATGGCAGTGGCCAGCAGAGGCTGGAGGTGAGGCCTGAAAGTTAAGAAAAATCTTCAAGTTCATGGGACCCCCCAGCAAGTACAAGGCAATGACTCCCCACATCTTTGCATAGACATAAGGTAAGTGATAATCAATATAAAATTAATATGTTCATTTTCTTACTGCCTTATGACTTGACTTTCAAAAAGTTCTCTTTCTGTACAGTAGGCTTCTCTCTCAAAATTGGAGAAACTGCATATCAGCCTAGCATCACAGGTAAGTGTTTAAATATATATATATATATATATGTATGTATGTACAACAGACTCCAATACATCTTGCACATAATTTTCTATACAAATTCTTAGGCAGTGATGATGATGCAGAAATACCTCATACAATTCTTGCCAAACAGTTATTAGATTTTTCACATGAAGACACACACACACACACACACACAAAAGAGTTTATTAGCTGTAAACTGGAATCAAGATTGCTGGGAGAAATATCAGTAACCTCAGATATGCAGATGACACCACCCTTATGGCAGAAAGTGAAGAAGAACTAAAGAGCCTCTTGATGAAAGTGAAAGAAGAGGGTGAAAAAGCTGGCTTAAAGCTTAACATTCAGAAAACTAAGATCATGGCATCCGGTCCCATCACTTCATGGCAAATAGATGGGGAAACAGTGGAAACACGGGCTGACTTTATTTTTCTGGGCTCCAAAATCACTGCAGATGATGACTGCAGCCATGAAATTAAAAGACCGCTTACTCCTTGGAAGGAAAGTTATGACCAACCTAGACTGCATATTAAAAAGCAGAAACATTACTTTGCCAACAAAGGTCCGTCTAGTCAAGGCTATGGTTTTTCCAGTGGTCATGTATGGATGTGAGAGTTGGACTATAAAGAAAGCTGAATGCCAAAGAGTTGATGCTTTTGAACTGTGGTGTTGGAGAAGACTCTTGAGAGTCCCTTGGACTGCAAGGAGATCCAACCAGTCCATCCTAAAGGAGATCAGTTCATTGGAAGGACTGATGTTGAAGCTGAAACTCCAATACTTTGGCCACCTGATGTGAAGAGCTGACTCGTTTGAAAAGACCCTGATGTTGGGAAAGATTGAGGGCAGGAGGAGAAGGGGACGACAGAGGATGAGATGGCTGGATGGCATCACCGACTCAGTGGACATGGGTTTGGGTGGACTCCAGGAGTTGGTGATGGACAGGGAGGCCTGGCATTCTGTGGTTCATGGGGTCGCAAAGAGTCGGACACGACTGACTGAACTGAACTGATGATAATTATTTACTATTCACTACATAGAAGTGGATCATCACAAAGGTCTTCCTCCTTATCTCTTTACCCATGGTAGGCTGAGGACAAGGCGGAAGAGAAGGGGTGGGTCTTGCTACTGTTGATGCAAGTAACACACAGTGAAGTCAACAAACTGAAACATCAGAGCTTGGAGCACAGAAAGTTTTATTGCAAGGCCATGCAAGGAGACAGGTGGCCCATGCCCTAGAAGTCTGGAACTCCCCTGAAGCCGTTAAAGCACTTTTAAAACCCAGGTGAGGGAGGGGACTCTCACTGTCTGTGGTCAGCTTGTGTACAAGTCCCTAAAGAGCTGATGGTGTGGTAGCAGAGTGGCGTCACAGGGATTAACATTATCAGTCCTTTGGTTCCAGGAGGCCTGGGGCTATGTGCTCAGGGTCCTCAATAGCTAACACCTTCCATTGGCGGGGCGGGGGAGGTAGTGGTTTAAATCTTCCAAGTAACTCAGGAAATGTGCATCAAATACTATTATCTAGGTACTTCAAGAGGAGCTAAAGCAGAGGTTCTGTGGGAAGGCCCCATAGGGTCTTGGTGAGTTATACTTTCTCAGGAGTAGAAGAGATGGAGGAAGTGGAAGGGAAGGCAGGAGAGGCGGGCACACTCAGTGTAACTTTTCAGAAATGCATCATAATTTCTATCTGACTTTCTTGCTTTTTCATTTGTCTAATTTCAATATGGTACCCGTCCTTTCCCCACCATTTGATTTCATTTCAGTATGCATGTCATGGGAGAGTCCATGTGCTAAGAGAAGTCAGAGCAGCCTTGAATAGTCACAACCTTTCTGCCAGATTGTCTGATGTAAATTTGTCTGCTGGCAATGCTTCTTCTCCATCTTCTTCTTTATCATCTGACACTGGCTGGGGAGTGCTCAGCTCCATCAAGTTGAATTCTGTTAATTCTTCTGGTGTGGCATCCATTAGCTCTTGAATTTCTTCATGACTCATATCTTGAAACTCTTGACACACCCCTGACCCCCCCTTTGCCATGTCTACAATCTCATTCCTGACTTCCTTGATTGGCTCTGTTATAAATTCTGTGAACTCATACACAACATCTGAAACAGTTTTTTTTTCCTGGCAGGAATTTATTATTTCAGGTTTGATAGCTTTCACTTTTTTTCCTTTAGCAACTATGGCATCTTCAATGCTGTAATCCTTCCACACTGGCATGATGATCTCTCTGTTAGGGTTCTCTTCCATAGTGTTGAAAACTTTTTCCATAGAGTACTATGTGTAATGAGCCTTGAAGCCTCTTGTGATCCCCTGATCTAGAGGCTAAATTACAGTGTCTGGTGTCTGGGGGCAAGTAGATCACTTTGACTTTGTAGATGTTGGCCAGTTGCATTGTCCAATATCAAAAGAACTTTTTTTAAAAGTCAGTCTGTTACTGGCAAGGTACTTCCCGACTTCAGGGGTGAGCATTGATGGAACCAACCCAGAAAAAGGTCTCTCGTTGTCCAAGCCTTCTGGTTGTACAACCAGAAGATTGACAGTTTGCATTTACTGTCTCCCTTTAAGACTTGAAAGTGAGCAGCTTCATCGGTAAAGGCAGCCCTAGTCGTAAACCCAGTTGCATTTGCACAAAAACAGTAGAGTTCTCTTCTTCCTTCCTGTCTTAAATCCTGGTGCTCATTTCTCTTCCTTAGTAGTAAATGTCTCTTGTGCATTTTTTTTTCCCCCAAAACAGGTCTCCTGTTCAGGCAGAAATCCTTTCTCCTCAATAATTTTCTTAATGGCATTGGGGAACTGATCAACTACCTCTCTGTTGGCAGAAGCTTCTTTTCCTGTCTTGATATTTTTTAAGCCAAACCTTTCTCTGAAATGATCAAACCATCCTTTGCTGGCATCAAAGTCTCCAGCTTTAGATCCTTCACCTTCCTTTTGCTTTTTCTTAAGTTTCATTAATCTATGAATATTCCTTTCTTCTAGTAATCCTGCAAGTACATAAAAGCTGCATTTCCAATATGAGATAAAAAGATGCTTCACAAGAAGTGCAAGGTTTTCACACCTGCTGGGATAGCTGCAGTGCTGACTATGAATTTTCTTTTATTTACAATGCAATTCTTTTATCTTGAAATGGTGGGCAACTGCAGACCTCACTCTACAATATATATCCTCAAAATATTAAAAATAGAACTGCCATATGATCCAACAATGTCACTTCTGAGTCTGTTTCTGAAGGAAATGAAATCACTGCCTTATCTGTACCTCCATGTTCACTGTAGCATTAAGTACATTAACCAAGATTTTGAAACAAACTCTGTGTCTATTCATGGATAATGAGTAAAGAAAATGAAGTATCTGTCTATCTAATACCTACCTGTCATCTGTATCTGTGTATCTAGATATTATACATAATGGAATATTATTCAGTCTTAAAAAATAAGGAAATCCTGTCATTTGTAACAACATAGATGAATTTTGAGGGCATTATTTTAAGTGAAAGAAGTCGAACAAAAAAAGACAAATACTGTATGGGCCTACTTACACGGCAGATCTAAAGAAGAAAAACAAACTCATAGAAGTAGATAGTGGAGTGGGCGTTGCAGGGTGGAGAAATGGGTAAAGGTAGTCAAAGGTAAAATGTCCTCACAAGTAAGTTCTGGGGAAGTAATGTGGAGCATGGGGACTATATCAAATAACACTGTATTCTACATTTGAAAGTTGCTAAAAGAGTAGATCTTAAAAGACCCTATCACACACACACACATACAAACTGTAAGCATGTGAGGTGATGGATATGTTCACTAATTGTAGTGTAATCATTTTGTAATATATTATATAGATCAAATCATTATATTGTATACCTTAAACTTACAGAATGTTATATGTCAATTATATCTCAATAAAGCTGGGAAGGAGGTCAACATATGAAAATTGATGTCATTTAAGAAAAGATTGGAAACTATCTTTTGATCTTGGCCTTAAAATAAGCAAAAATTTGGTGGGATTAAAAAATTACTAATTATTAAAATAAATTGGTCTTCATCAAAATTGGAAGTCTCTCTTCATCAAAAGACACCATTAGGAAAACATTTTTATCAAGTTTGACATAGGCAAAACTAATATATGGTAATAAAAATAGTGTTTGCCCTTTGCCTGGGGGCCAGGTGAGAAATAACTAGAAGTGTTATGAGGAAACTGCTTGGTTAATGGAAATCTTTGTATACTTTGATTTGGTAGGCAGTTATATCAGTGTGTGTACTTTTTCAAAGCCAAGGAATTGTACACCTAATACTTGTACATTAATATATGTTATTTATACCTCAATTTTTAAAAAATGTTTATTATATGAAAATTCACTAGCAATAAGATAAATATGGTTTTGAAAGTAATTAAAATAACATGCAAAGGTTCCAGTTCTGGCTAATGGAGAGCTTAAATATCAACCAAGAAGAAGACAAAGCAGCACCTTTACTGAAAGTAGAGTGAGTGCACCTTGGTAAGACATCTGGAACTCAGAAGTGTAGGTTTTATGCTACTACAGGATGCAAAAGCAGTTGTTTTTCAACTATTTTTGGATTCAAATGCCTTTGAGAGTCCATCAAAGTTATGATCTCTGGCCCAAAGATATGTATATATAACCTATGTACACACAATATTTGACGTGCTATAAAAGAGCTTGCAGAAGGAAATGACAACTCACTCCAATATTATAGCCTTGAAAATCCCACGGACAGAGGAGCCTGGTGGGCTACAGTCCATGGGGTTGCAAAGAGTCAGACATGACTTAGCAACAGCACTTTAAAGAACTTCATGAAAGTGGGAGTATCGTGGATTCCTTGGAGGTTATCCATGGACTCCTGGGATTCCACTCATACCAAGATGAAAAAATGTTTTCCTAAATCTTCAAAGCCATAGAAATTTGCTGCACCAAGAAGCTGCCTTTTACTACTAAATAAGACGGTCATGTTTCTTTCTCTCTCTCTCTCTTTTTTTTTTATCATTAAAATTATTATTTTTTTTTCATTTATTTTTATTAGTTGGAGGCTAATTACTTTACATCATTGCAGTGGTTTTTGTCATACATTGAAATGAATTAGCCATGGATTTACATGTATTCCCCATCCTGGTCCCCCCTCCCACCTCCCTCTCCACCCGATCCCTCTGGGTCTTCCCAGTGCACCAGCCCCGAGCACTTGTCTCATGCACCCAACCTGGGCTGGTGATCTGTTCCACCCTAGATAATATATATGTTTCGATGCTGTTCTCTTGAAACATCCCACCCTCGCCTTCTCCCAGAGTCCACAAGTCTGTTCTATACATCTGAGTCTCTTTTTCTGTTTTGCATATAGGGTTGCATATAGGGTTATAGATACCCTATATCTCTCTTTTTTTTTTTTACTTTTTACTT
This sequence comes from Odocoileus virginianus, assembly GCF_023699985.2. Taxonomy (NCBI): domain Eukaryota; kingdom Metazoa; phylum Chordata; class Mammalia; order Artiodactyla; family Cervidae; genus Odocoileus; species Odocoileus virginianus. The sequence goes on from NC_069688.1 coordinate 33,182,252, forward strand.
TCTATTGGAGTATAGCCAGTTAACAATGTTGTGATAGTTTCAGGTGAGCAGCAAAGGGACTCAGTCATACATATACATGTATCCATCTTCCCCCAAACTCCCCTCCCATCCAGGCTGCCACATAACATTGAGCTGAGTTCCCTGTGCTATACAGTAGGTCCTTGTTAGTTATCCATTTTAAATATAGCAGTGTGTACATGTCCATTCCAAACTCCCTAACTATTCTTTCCCCCATTCTTCCCCCCAGCAAAACATGGTAATTATTCTTAATAGTATTTTTTATAGCAGGCTTAGACTTATTTAAAAAATAGAAGATAGTAAGGATGGTTCCCATACATCCCAAATCCAGTTAACATCTTCCATGACTATGAAACCAACATTGATACATTACCACATTACCATTAACAAAAGCCCGTGCATTACAGGTTTCTTCATTTTTACCTAGTGTCCTTTTCTACCCTAGGATCAATCCATCACATTACACTTAGTCGTCATATTTCCTGAAGCTCCTCAGAGCTGTAACTGTCTCAAAGACTTTGCTGTTTTTGATGAAGAGGGTCATGTTTCTTTAGTGGTCTTTCCAAATACTGGATTGCAATTTTGCAAGAACATTTCATCCTCCAGTTCTTATAACATTTCCACTAACTGTAGCATGTCAGATCCCACCAAACCTTCTGCTGGTGTTTTCTATCCATACTGGTATGGGATATGGATATGGGAGTGCCCATAGCTAATGATAATTATCCATTTCCTGTGATCCTAAAATGGAGTTGAGCTCAGTGGCCTGGGGATTCTCACTGGGAAAATGAACCCACCTCTAAATCCAAGTCGCTCTGAGTCAAAGGATCCATCAGTGTGTAGACATTACCAAGAATGTGATTCTCACCATGAACCACTTGGTGGAAATAATTGCCTGTAAGGTCATGTGTGTAAAACTGCTCCTGAATATGGAAAGAGAAATCAGAGCTACAGATTGATTGGTATTTGTACTTTTGGCCAGTGTGGAAAATTATCTGTGACTATTTTTTTTTCTTGATCTCAAGTCATTGGCCTAGCTCTATCTTAGACTATCTGTGAATGGATGTAATCTGACCTAGTTTTTCCAGTAAATGAGTATGTATTCCACTCTCTGCCTTAGGTAAGGAAGAGAATATTCAGATTTTTCACTGAATATTATATCCACGACCTATCTGTTTTCAACTTTTTTGAAGAAAATCTCTTTAGGCTGAGCATATCTCAGAAGCATTGCATGTTAGTTTCTTCTTTTTGCTCCCTAACTCCTTATTTATAGCTTCAAGATATTGGCAGGAACAAATTCCTTCAGCTATTTTTTGCATAACGTTGTCTAAATACTTTATTTTGGGACCCCTTTTTTCCTCACCCATCTACTTGTAGTGTCTGTAAAAATAGAGCCTCAAGCTGCTCAAAGGCAACCACTCTGCAGTATATCCCTGAATCTTTAATTATAACAACAACAGTCTTTAGGTTATTTAGGAGAATAGCTTAGGCATGGATGCTGAAAACTACTCCCAAGTTGGCCACCGAAAAACTGAGTATCCTTTGCTAATTAGTATGGGTCACAGATCATCCACGGGGATACCTCCTTTGCATGATTTGAGGTGGGTCATGGCTCTTGCATGAAGATTGTTCAGTTATGTTTACTCTGTTGTAATCTTCAAAAGGAAGGCCACATCCCTATGCGAAGTTAGGATGTCACGTGAGGGGTGAGGTCACTTATGAGGTGAATAAGTAAAAGGAAACAGAAAAGGCAGCATGTGGTTAGTCCTGGGCAAGAGTGAAGGTCTAGCCCTCATAGTCCTGAACAGCAGCCCCTAAACTTAGCTACCTATCAGCACTAAATTTTAAATTTTAAAACATAAATGAACTTCTAAGCCCATGTCTGGAGTCTGATATAGCAAGCCTGGGTGAGTTCTATCATGTGAATATTTTAAAATATGATCAGACATTTCTGATACATGTTCATATTTAGAATTACTTCTTATACCAGTGTCCATAATCCTTTTGCATCAATGATGCCATTCAGAATCTGATGAAAGCTATGGGCCAATTTCTTAGAGAAATGCATATATACTCTCCAAAAATGTATGGGGAGTGGATCATCTAAACACCATGTCTGATCACATCTCTCTGTGGCCTACAAGTACCCAATGATTCTCCTATAACTAATTGAAGTCACACTCCTTTACATGGCCTTCTAGGTCTTCCAAGACTACTTTACTGTGAACTTCCAAGTTTCTTCTAGTTTGTAAGCAACAGTGAACCGTATACTGCTACCTGAATGCTGTTTTAAGTCTCTTTACCTTTGTTGCTGTGCCTGTTGCCTGGGATTCTATTCTCTTTCCTTCTCCAACCTATGGTAGGTGACTATTCATTGATGCTTTTAGATTGAATTCAGACAATTCTTCCTCCAGAATTTCTGATCCAATGTCCCTAGTCCACTGCCCAAAGTGTATTCAGTTCTCTTCATCTGTCCTAACATAGCATGTTGTGCATATTTTTTTCTTAGCACATACCATTCTGAAGTTTTCTGTTTAGGTGACTGTCTGGCACAACATGGGGAGATAAGTGAGAGCAAGAAAGTTACCTTTGTCATTTTGTCAACTAGTCATTAGATAGTGCCTACCCAGAGTTTTTCCAGTAGTTATGCACGGATGTGAGAGTTGGGCCATAAAGAAGGCTGAGCGCTGCTGAAGAATTGATGCTTTCGGACTGTGGTGCTGGAAAATACTCTTGAGAGACCCTTGGACAGCAAGATCAAACCAGTCAATCCTAAAGAAAATCAGTCCTGAATTTTCATTAGAAGGACTGATGTTGAAGCCGAAGCTCCAATATTTTGGCCACCTGATGAGATGAGCCGACTCATTGAAAAAGACCCTGATCCTGGAAAGATCAAAGGCAGGAGGAAAAGGGGATGACAGAAGATGAGATTGTTGAATGGCATCACCGATTCAATGGACATGAGTTTGAGTAAACTCTGGGAGATGGTGAAGGACAGGAAAGCCTGGTGTGCTGCAGTCCATGGGGTGGCAAGACACAACTGAGCAACTGAACAACACCCAAAGTTAGCACTCAGTGAGTGAGTGTTGACAGAATACCTGGGAAGAATTTGGAAGACTTGGGAAGGTAAATTCAGGCAGGATTGATTCAATATGCTCTTTATAACATGGAAGCAAAGTAGGAAGTTGGAAGCAAGTTTTTGGTGAGGATCATGCGTTAATGTAACTGAACGTTTGAAAGCAGAGGGAACACTGTATCTGGCCAATCAGAATATCTAAATTCAGGCTTCTTTCACTCTTCTTTTGTTATCCCCCAACTTTAGTAAAATCATATTTAATCATACTAGCTCTTGTTTCCCCTGTGCTCTGAGAAGTCAAGGGCAGAATTTATAACTAGAGTGAAGGTTAAAATTGGATATTCTCCACCCTCACTCACTGCCCAACTCTCCACTTTGTGCTAGTCTTGGGAAAGCTGATGATTTGCTCTTTTGTTGGTTTTCATTAAACAAGGCATGTATGGCTGCACTAGTTGTTCATTTATGCACATTTATTCATTCAAAGGGACTTCCCAGGTGGTGCTAGTGGTAAAGAATCCACTTGCCAATGCAGGAGACACAAGAGTCATGGATTTGATCCCTGGGTCAGGAAGATCCTCTGGAGTAGAAAGTGGCAACCCATTCCAGTATTCTTGCCTGGAGAATCCCATGGACAGAGGAGCCTGGCAAGTCCATGGAGTTGCAAAGAGTCAAATACAATTGAGTCGGTATTTGTTATACATGCACATCCATTCAAAAATTATTTGTGAAATGCCTATTAGCACTAACCTTTGACTAACTTAAGTCTTATCCTCTTCTAGAAAAAGCCCTTAAGCTACAAAAATTTTTTGAAAATTCATCAGTAAGTTCTTTCTCGTCCACCAAACCACTCGTACACACACACACACACACACACACACACACATATTAAGTGGATCTGGCTGCCAGAAGTGTGACTATGGAAAGACTTTCTTATCTGAGACCCTGATGCTTTTATGTTAATGTAGAAGAGGTCTGAGGCTGCATCTGACATCAGTCTTGGCAAAATGCTAACAGGTGAAGCAGGAAGCTGAGGCCCTTTTGCCTCTTCTGTTTTTGACATTTACTTTCCTGTTCATACCACCAGATGGGTAGTGGTTCATCAGTTGATATATTTAGCAACCTGCAAAAAAATTACTGTACTCTGGAGAGAGGAAGGGGAGAGTATGGGTGGTATTTTTTTAAACTCTATTATTATTAGAGATGTTAGATTTTTTCTATTTTGATAGTTATGCAAAGCAGCAACCTTAAAACCATGCAGTGAATTATGAATCACATTATAAGAGCACAAAGCAGTCTTCTAGATAAGTCTGGGACAAGGTTCATTGTTGTCTACTGTCATGAGTGGGATGTGAAGGACACTGATGGTGGCTTATACCCTTGTCTTGCTCCACAGACCGTGGTGCACTATGAAGGAGTTCTGTCTTAGGTCTGGGGACTAGATGTCTCCTCGCAAGATTTGTGGAGGTCAAAAGAAGCATAGGCAGTGTCCACATCATACAGGGACAACATGGTCTTGGTGGACCAGAGATACTGTGGGTCATGTCAAAATTGGAGAGTGGGTAGAAGCGTAAGAAAATTCCAGGTGATGAAAATATGTCAGAAGTTAAGAGAATAGGATCATCAGGAACATACAGTGGCAAGAGCAGTGAACCAGAACACTTCATTCAAATAACAGTCAGTGAACGTCTCTTCTGTCTATGGTGGTGTAGCTGGTTGTGGGGGCCTTCCCAGGTGGTCCCAGTGGCAGAGTCTGCCTGCCAATGCAGAATAAGCAAGAGATGCAGTTTGGTCCCTGGGTCGGGAAAAATCCTCTGGAGTAGGAAATGGCAACTCACTCCAGTATTCTTGCCAGGAAAATTCCACGGACAGAGGAGCCTGGAGGGCTACAGTCCATGGGGTCACAAAGAGTTAGACATGACTGAACGACTGAACACACACACACACACACACACACACACACACACACACACACACACAGCTGGTAGTGGACCAAACACCATCAGGACAACTAGAAAAGCAGACAAAAAAGGCTGTTTGAAAAAATGGGTTAGGGGCCTAGACTGAGAGGAAAGAAGAACTTAATGAGGTAAGCACAATATTCTCTGCCCCACTTTGCCTGAGGAACATTTGCCTGTTCATTAAGCTCTGCAGGGTAAGGGGTTGAGAAGTTAGGCAGAGAAATGCGAAAAGAGGCAGGGATCTGGCAGAGCTCTTGGAAATCTCGTGGTGACAAGTAGACAAATATCAGGTTTGGGGCCATGACTTGAGACAACAAGATTCTGGAGATAAGATGCTGAAGGGTAGAGACCCTGGGTAATAAATTGAGTAAAATTCACAGGATAAAAACCAAGTTTTGGTATTCTCCCTGTACTGAGGGGACACAGATTAAAATTGAGACACCATGAAGGAATAAGTGTCTATTAAACATCCCAAATTCTTAGTTGGGACCCCTGAAAGGTTAGACTCAAGACTATAGGCAAACAGAAATAGAGAAAACTTCCAGTCTTAAATCTAGCTTTGAGATTGCTACTGGGAATGAGATAATCTATCTCACCAGTTTCACCACTTTTCTGTCCTTGAACCTGTTCAGTCATTCGTGCTCATATTCAGTTGCTAAGTTGTGTCTGACTCTGCAACCCTATGGACTGAAGCCCACCAGGCTGCTCTGTCCATCAGATTTCCCAAGCAAGAACACTGGAGTGGGATGCTAGTTTCTCCTCCAGGGGATTTTCCTGACCCAGAGGTCCAACCCATGTCTCCTGCTTCTCCTACATTGACAGGCAGATTCTCTACCACTGAGCCGTCTCAATGCAAAGATGCAAGTGACTCTCAGGGACTTATGAGGCTAAGACAAAATAGTGTATCTTCCACTTGCCCCTTTTGGAATGTTCTCTTTTAACATGTCCTCCTTGGGAAGCCATTTGCTTCTCAAGATGTCCTCCTACCTCGATACCATAATATATGGGAAGTGACTCCTGCTGGCTCTCATCTTTACTAGCTATCCCAGGAAACAAACACATGAGTAATGGAGTCAGCTCCCCAGAAGATACCACATGGAGAAGAACAGGGGCCCCAGTCATATGGGTCTGTTTGGTTCTATCTCAATCATCTCCAGCTATTTGAACTGCCACAGCTATGACCCTAAAAGGCATGAAAAAGAGATGAAGTATCCCTTCTGGATTCTACCTGAATTCCTGGCCCAAAAAATCATGATAATAAATTTCACCATAGTAAATTATTGTTTTCTTATGCAACTAACTTTTGAAGTGGTTTGGTTTAGCAGCAGTAATTAATTAAAGCCTGTCCTATTTGACTACCTGCCAGATGACGCAGTGAGTAACATCATCTCTGCAGGAAAATAAGATCATCCAAAATGTTTAGAGTTTTTCATATGCAATATCTGGCATTCAATCAAAAATTTTAAGTACGATCAAAAATAGAACAAAGAGAGAAATGAATAATTGCACAAAACTACAGGTGATCCAAAATTGGAACTAGTCAGATATAGACTTTAAAATAACTGTCATTAATATAATTCAAGAGAAAACAATATGCAACCTTTCACCAAAACCCTGAAACCCAGTTTTAAAAAAGAATCAACTGTAAAACCAAAAACATAATAACTGAATTTAAGAGTTTAAAAGGCTAATTTAGCAGCTGATTGAGCATAGATGAAGAGATTAGTAAGCTGGAAAATCTAAGAAGAAAAACTCAGATTGAAAGTGGAAAAAAACAAACCTGTAAGATATGAGAAAGATCATAGAAGACATGAAAGACAATAAAAATACCAACTATATAACTGCCATCTACAAGAAAAAGAGAGGTAAAAAAATAGGCACCACAATATTTGAAGAAAAAATGGTGAAAATGGCGAGAATTCCCTAAAATGGAATAATTGATATCAACTCAAAAATGCAAAAGTATTTATAAGTCCCAGGCAGAGCAAATACAAACAAAAGTACATCTAGACCCTTCAAAATAAGCTTCTGAAAAAAACAAGAAAAAGAGAAACTCAGAGAAGCATCCAGGGTAGAAAGGATCAAACTTCAAACATTGATTCAATTAGATAATCAGCTGACTTTTAAATAGAAGCATAGAAGCCAGAATGCAATGGAAAGAATATTTAAGTCTCTGAAAGAAAAATGATGGCAACAGAGCATACTTAACCCTGGAAAAATATCCTTTATATGTGAAAATGAAATAAGGACATTTCAACACAAATAAAAACTGAGAAAGTTGATTTCCCATAGACCTGCATGAAAAAAAGTGATGAGAATTCTTAGGAAAAAAGAAAGACTCCATGTATAGGTGTAAAAATACAAAAATGAATAAAGAAATACACTCATTACTTCAGTCACTATCATTTCATGTCTACTTTGGCAGAAGATTCTACTGCACATCCATCTTTGCCTTCAAACACAATCTTTGTATTCAGGGACAATCTGTTACTCAGCCTCATTCCATTCAGGTCTCATCTCTTTTATTTGACCATACCAGGCAAATTTCTACATCAAGGTCTTTACGCTTTTTGTACCTTCTGCCTTGAGTGCCCTTCCTCCAAAATACCTGCATGGTTTGTTCCCTCACTTCTTTCAGAATCTCACTGTGACCATCACAGTTGGTGCTTTCCAGACATCTGTATCTAAAATTTCAAAGCCTTCATATGAGAACTTTCTATCCCCTTCCTCTTTACCATCCACCACTATCTAATACATTACAGATTTTTCTTCTTAATGTTATTATTTTCCCCTAATAAAATGTAACATCTAAAACAGGAGTTTTCATTATTGTATTCCTAGTGTCTATAGCAAAGGTAATAATCTACTTAATAAGGGACTTCCCTAGCATTTCCACTGCTGGTGGCATGGGTTCAATCCCTGGTCAGGGAACTAAGATTCCTACATGCTGCATGGCACAGCCACAAGATAAAACAAAGTTAAAAAATAATAGTCTATTCAATAAATATTTGTTGAGTTAATGAATAAATTAGTTGAATACAGTGGATGGCTTATATTTTAAAAATAGAAGTGTGGATGCAATAGGAGGAAGGTAACATTTCTGGATTTTCAGAAGATAGCAAGGTCATAATGGATAAGTATGACCTCCAGTGCCATGAATTGGAGCTGAGTCTAAGAGGATGAATGGCAGCTGGAATTGGGAATTTGAAGGGTTTGAGGTACAGACTGATTCTTGGGTAGGAGCTGGAGAGGGAAATGTAAGATGTGATCGAGGAATCCTGAGAAGCCATGTGTGAATGAGTATACACAGAGGAGGGTTAGAAGATGAAGCTGGGGATGTCAGAATACCAAGGATCTTGAATGCTAGGATAGGGCCTGGGGTTTATTTTTGTAGGAAAAGAAGACAAGTCTTTCAAGCAGGGACTTGACAGAATTGGAGCTGTGCTGTCTGAATATCAATTCAGCAATCAGGAGAGTGGTTTGAAAAGTAGAGAGAGGGGAGGTGGATAGACCAGTTGTGAGGCCATTTTAATAATCCAAGCAAGAGTTAATGGAGGTCTGGATTAGGGTGACAGAAAATAGAATGGAGAGGAAGAGGCAGAAAGAAGAGGTGTCAGGGAGGTAGAACTGACGAGTCTTGACAGTTGATTAGGAATGGAGGACGAGAGACAGGACTCCCTCATCCTGTGAGGCTTCAAGCTTGAGTGATGGACAGGTGGTGAAGCCATTAATAGAATAAAAGAGCTGAGGGGAAGAAACTGCTTTGAGGGTGGAATTGGGATTTAGGTTCTTGTCTGGATTTGAGATTGCTTGTGGCATATTTATCTTTTGGGGGGCTTTACCCCTTCTCCTTCCTAAACCATGTTCCTTTGCCCCCTGGAAGTCCACATTTTCTAGTCTAACCTCATATATTAGGTGCTCGTGTGCTGTGGGATGTCTATAGGGTTCTTTCAGCGAGCCCATCTGGGCTGGGGCTCAAGATTTGGTGTAGCCAGAGTATGGTTCTAATTTATTCATTTGTCTCACTTGCTGTCAGCTGCTGCAAACTCTAAAGAGGATCACAATTGAGCCAAATGATGAGGATCAGTTTCCCAGAGGATTAGGTTCAAAGAAAGCAGCCTCTAGTGCCAAGGTTTCTGTAGGAAGGAGCTAGAGCTTTCCCAGTGTCTCCACCACACCCCCAGGGAGGCACCACAGCTCAAAGCACAAGGTTGGCCATCATGATGGATTCCTTCTGAGATGCTGGCTGGCAGTTTACTGATCATTTGTTACGTGTCATGTATCTACTTTAATGAACAGCAGAATACTCTTCATAACAAAAGAGTGGCATCCAGTGTTCCTGGATAGCTCCAATTTCATTTAATTCCAGAAAGGTGGAGCAAGGGAGAAGATAGATTTTATATGAAAGGATTTGCTTGATGTTAATGACTCATTCCTGAAAGTTCTAGGAAAATCAGAATTTTCTGTATTGTAGCCTCTTTTAATTGTTAGTGAGAAGTTCATTAAAGAAACCATGCTGCCATTCTTGTGTAAGAAAAAAGTTATTTAACAATGGGACCAACCATTTTTCATTTACTTGGCTAAAGTTTTTTCAGATAAGAAACAGCATGGTATACGGGAAAGAGTGCGGCCATTGGTATGAGACACACCTTGTTCATGCTCCAGTTGGGTCACTGTTGTGGACATTGTTAATTGCCTGTCTCACATACTTTCTGCCTTCCTCCTTAAGAGAGCAGCGTTTTTTCTGATTCTGGAATATGCCTGATTGGCTTAAGATAATCCTGTCCAAGGACTGGTTGATGCCAATGATTGGTTGATCAAAGGGCATGTGAACCCAAACTGGACCACTGAGAAATGAGGTAAGATCTGTTGGGGATCCTAAAAAAGTTCTTGCTCACCCTTTAGGGACAATTTCTTAAAGTAATTCTTTCTGACCACTAAATGTGAAATAAGGAGCCACCATCCCACGACTGTGAAAGGAGCTATCTTTAGGGTGACACTGAAATCATGAATGTCTGATGGAAGGAATCTGAGTCTTTGGGCATACTTTGGGGCTTCTAGATAGAGTAACCCTAAATTATATACCACTTCTGGACTTGCAGTTCTGTGAGCCAGTAAATTTCCTAATTGTTTACAGCTGCTTGGATCATGACTGCTTTAACTTGCCCGTGAAAGCGGCTTAATTGATACAGCCACTAACTAATTTAGGACCTAGGCAGATTGCTTTGCCATGCTAGCCTCAGGATTCACATCTATGAAAGGAAAAAGAAAAGAAGAAAAGCAATGGAGACTTTTAGAAAAGATGGCAATTTACCAGTTGAGCTAAGGTGTTTGGGAGTCATCAGAGATGACTACTTTAATGTTGTATTTCCACTGATGCCCATAGCTTCTCCCAGAAGAGGTTGAGGGGTCTCTAGTTGGACAAGACTCAGCAACATGACAATAAAATTGGCATCTTTTGCTTCAAACATGAGAAGCAACTGCTTCTTTTTATGTTCTTGATTCTTAAATTCCCCTGGTTCTGACTTCAATGGATACTAGGCAAATTCTTCTGCTGGAATAATGCCTTTGCCCCAGAGACCTTTTGTGAAAAGCCTCTTCTGAGTGTCAGGAAGGACAGAGCTAGGAATCCACTGAACTTCCAGACTTGCTTGTGTGGCTGTTTTCTGCAGGCTGTCAATAAATATCTAGTGGAACTGGGTGTGGTCTGGAATTAACTTTGTTACAGCTGTTGTAACAAAATATCACAGACTGGCTAGCTTAAACAGTGGAGATTGATTTTTATCATAGTTTGGAGGCTGGAAGTTCAAGATCAAGGGCCTGGTTGGCAGAGTTGATTTCTTCTGAGACCTCTCTCCTTGACTTGTAGATGTCCATCTTCTCCTTCTCTCTTTACATGGTCTTTCCTCTGTGTTCATGTCTGAGTCCAAATTTCCTCTTATAAGGACACCAGTTCTATTGGGCTTTCCTGGTGGCTCAGACAGTAAAGAATCCACCTGCCATGCAGGAGACCTTGGTTTGCTCCCTGGGTCAGGAAGATCTCTTGGAGAAGGGAATGACTACTCACTCCACTAGTAGTGCCTGAAGAATTCCATGGACAGAGGAGCCTGGTGGGCTACAGTCCATGAGGCCACAAAGGAACTCATTTTTTAATTTAATTACCCCCTTAAAGATCTCCAAATATGCCCCCATTCTGAAATACTGGGGCTTAGAGATTTAACACATACATGAATTGTATGTTGGTTGGGGGAACTCAGCTGAATTCATAACAGGAATACAGCCCAGCACAAGAAAGACAAATCCTGAGAGGCAGCCTATTTTGAATATGAGCTCTTTGCCCCTGATGCTCTCTTGGTTTATTTCCTGGGCCACCCCTCAGTGAAGTGATGGACTGAAGAGTTGCAAACAGATCAATTTTCAGCAGCAAAAGAGTTTTCTAGATGGGCTTCTGAATCTTTCCTTTTTTTTTTTTTTTTGCAAGAAACTCTGATCCTTTACAAATATATGCCATTACTCACTGACAGTACATCCTATTACTGTTTTTGCTGATTCTATGCAAAGTGATAAATTTAGCCTAACTCTTTCTGAGTTGTAGGTAAAATGCATTGAGTTACAGAAGAAGAAATAGCAAGCTGTCTGCAAAAATATGTTCAGTGGCAGGATGACTATAATCCATGGAGATAATGTTCTGCTGTAGCAGAACTACAATTGTGGATAGCCTTCATTAAGCATTTGTTCTGTTACAGGCTCTGTACTAAATGGGTCATGTATGCTACCTCATTATCCACAAAACAAGGCCATGATATTATCATTCCCATTTTTCAGATGAAAAAATTGACACTCAGAGAAGTGAAGGCACTTTGCTCAGGTTTGTTACTCTGTGTGGATCTGTCACCCATGCTATTATTAATTACCAAACTCACCTCTAGGAAAAGATGGCCTCGATTTTTGTTTAGGGAGGTGTGGAATGGGACGTCATAGCTAGTGATACTTTGCTGAACTTTAAATTATATAACTCTAGAGCTAGAAGAGCTCATGAGATCATTGAGTCCTTGCTCAATGTGCCTTCAGTGAGTTAAAAAGTTAGAACAATAATTCTGGTTTTCTGATCCCAGTAGGTCCCATTTACTGATTCCCCATTTACTGTGTAATAATGATTATAATGGGCTTCCCAGGTAGCTCAGTGGATAAGAATCCACCTACCAATGCCAGAGACATAGGAGGCACAGGTTTGATCCCTGGGTCAGGAAGATCCTCTGGGTCAGGAGAAGGAAATGGCAATCCATTCTAGTATTTTTGCCTGGAAAATCCCATGACAGAGGAGCCTGGTGGGCTATGCAGTCTATGGGGTCGCAAAGAATCGGATACAACTGAGCATGCACGCATACTAATCATAACAAAAACACCATGTTGTTTTTAGAGCCTCTTTTTTTCAAAATGTTTCCACCTACTTAAAACTAGAACTACAGTGACTTCCCTGGTGGTTCAGTGGTTAAGAATCCACCTTCCAATGCAGGGGGTGTGTTTTGATTCTTGGTCATGGATCAAAGATACCTCATGCCAAGGGGCAACCAAGCCCTGGCACTGCAACTACTGAGCTGGCACTCGGGAGCCTGTGCGCCGCAAGTGGGGAGAAACCTGAGTCTTGTAAGGAAGAGCCTCCGTGCACGCAAAGAAAGATCCCATGTGCCACAGCGGAGACCCAGCGTGTCGAGATAAATGTTAAGAATGAAAAAAACAGAACAACAGGCTTTAGCTGGCTATGCAGAAAATGGCCTGGGCTTCTCCAGGTGAAGAGGAAATGAACCTTGATGAACAGGAAATGTCTTAGCAGCCATGTTTCTCCCCAATGCGGGCTGTTGTTAACCTGGATCCCGCTCCTTAGGATTGACAGAAAGGAGCAGGCTGTAGCTCTCCTGGTCATCGCCCTGGGGCATATAACACAGCTTTCAGAATCGGAACACAAAGGGCTGATGAATGTTAAGAGCAGAACTTGCGCACGGAGTAAACTTGAAGGAAGCCGTTGTTTCCAAGGTAAAGCCAGAAATTAATATATCATGAAGTATTGTGGGTGGTGGTTTTAGTCGCTAAGCCATGTTGGATTCTTTGGGGACCCTATGGATTGTAGCCTGCCAGGCTCCTCTGTCCATGGGATTTTCCAGACAAGAATGCTGGAGCAGGTTGCATTTCCTCCTCTAGGGGATCTTCCCAACCCAGGAATCTGAACCTGTGTCTCCTACGTCGCCTACATTGGCAGGCGGATTCTTTACCCCTGAGCCACCTGGGTAGTAAGCCACAAAATCCATTGCTGGCCAAAACCCAGAGCGGGGGAAAAACAAAATAAATGCATTGTCTTGCTATAAGGCACTTCATAGGCTAGAAAAGAGGGTTAGAGAAACCAGATTTAGAACAGCGAGGAACCAGGAAACTCCAAAGAGTCTCTAAAACTAGAATAAACATCTTCTGTCATGGCTTTACTTTATTTGAGAATTTAAACTCCTGAAGAGAAAGGCCAATTGGCTCAGCTTAGATTACATGCCTGTGTGGAGTGGTTAATGAAAGCCTCTGTAGAGGTGGCCTGCAAAGGTCAACTTCAGCTGCCAAAATGAGAGGACAGGCACCTGGTTTTCTGCCCTTCCCACCAAGAACACAAAACCATCTCAGGACCCATTTTTACTCTTTTAAAATTTTTGAGGACCTCAAAGAGCTCTAGTTTACGTAGCTATCTTAATAGAAATTACAATTGATACATCTTTTAAAAATGTTAAATGTTCATGCATTTATCTTCATTTAAAAAATATGCCACTTATGTTCATATTTATGAGCATATGAATATTTATGTTCATAAGTGGAATATTTTAAGAATGGAAGTAGTTGTATTCTCTAAAACCAGAAACCTTGGTGGAGAGAGAGAAGTCATTTTATATTTTTTGTAAATTTCTTTATATCTGGAAGACAGATTTTCATACCTGCTTTTGCATTCCTTTTGCTATACTGTTTTATGTTGGTTAAAGTTTATGAAGGAAAGATGTGAAGTAGAAAAGGGAGGAGTATTTTAAAGCTTGTCAGATGATTGTAGAAATTCTTCTTTGGTATTATACCAGAACTTAACAAGTAGTAGTTTCTTACAGTCTGAAACCTGGCTGATAAACTTTCATGCTGAGATACTTTAAAATCCATTAGTAGCTCTTGCACTTTGTATGGGTCTCTTACACATGCCTGACTTTTGTATCATCAGGCATTGGTCATTTGGAAAATATTAACTGAGTTATGTGGATCTTTCTTTTTTTTTCCATTTATTTTTTATTAATTGGAGGCTAATTACTTTACAGTATTGTAGTGGTTTTTGCCATACTTTGACATGAATCAGCCATGGATTTACATGTGTTCCCCATCCTGAACCTCCCCCCCCCCCCAACAACCTCCCTCCCTATCCCATCCCTCTGGGTCGCCCCAGTACACCAGCCCCGAGCACTTGTCTCATGCATCCAACCTGGGCTGGCGATCTGTTTCACACTTGATAATATACATGTTTCGATGCTGTTCTCTCGAAACATCCCACCCTCGCCTTCTCCCACAGAGTGAAAAAGTCTGTTCTGTACATCTGTGTCTCTTTTTCTGTCTTGCATATAGGGTTATCATTACCATCTTTCTAAATTCCATATATATGCGTTAGTATACTGTATTGGTATTTATCTTTCTGGCTAACTTCACTCCATATAATGGGCTCCAGTTTTATCCATCTCATTAGAACTGATTCAAATGTGTTCTTTTTAATGGCTGAGTAATATTCCATTGTGTATATGTACCACAGCTTTCTTATCCATTCGTCTGCTGATGGGCATCTAGGTTGTTTCCATGTCCTGGCTATTATAAACAGTGCTGTGTTGAACATTGGGGTACACATGTCTCTTTCAGATCTGGTTTCCTCAGTGTGTATGCCCAGGAGTGGGATTGCTGGGTCATATGGCAGTTCTATTTCCAGTTTTTTAAGGAATCTCCACACTGTTCTCCATAGTGGCTGTACTAGTTTGCATTCCCTATGTGGATCTTCCAAATGTTCCCACACTTCACTGGTGGTATACAAAATCATAGTGATAAGAAACACCACCATCTCATCCAAAAAAATATTTAAGCGCTGAGACACTGTCAGACTTTTAGGGGCAGTCACTGTTTTCTATTATTTTCTAATTTTCACATGAAAACTTAAATTTTTTTAGTAGCAAAAATACTATTATTGTCTCTGAAATGACATTCTCACTTCACTCATTTTTTATAAAGTGCCCAATATTTAGGTCTGAATACTCACAGTTTATCTGTTACTCTTTCAAGGCCAAAGGGAATTTTGTAGGGGAAATAATAAAACAATTTGGCTCACACACAAGCCCCTGCACAAGGGCTTCCTCTCAAAACAACCACCTGCTTCTGCACACAAAACAAGCACTTTGTTTCAGTTCAGTTGCTCAGTCATGTCCAACTCTTTGCAACCCCATGGATTGTAGCATACCCGGCTTCCCTGTGCATCACCAACTCCCGTAGCTTACACAAACTCATGTCCATCAAGTTGGTGATGTCATCCAACCATCGCATCCTCTGTCGTCCCCTTCTCCTCCTGCCTTCAATCTTTCCCAGCATCAGGGTCTTTTCCAGTGAGTCAATTCTTTGCATCAGGTGGCCAAAGTATTGGAGTTTCAGCTGCAGCATCAATCCTTCCAGTGAATATTCAGGACTGATTTCCTTTAGGATTGACCGTTTGGACACCTAATTTCATCATAAAAAAATATTTAAATGACATGTACTCGGGGGCCAAGGCTTAATAAATTAATAATTTATATAGCTTCATCAATTACATTTTAAAATGAAACTGGCTTTTAAAAGAATTGTATGTAGTGGTGAAGAAATGGATACAATGCCTACTAGTATTATTTGGTGGCACTTCTTGAATTTATATAAAAGTACCAGTGATTTGACTTGCTTTTTTGAGTCACTTCTTACTGAGAATTGATTTAAAAAAATTTTTTAAAGGTCACAGAGCATTTGTTTGATGCTTTATTTCTCTATTTTTGGCTATGCTAGGTTGTTGCTGTGCATGCAGTGAATGGGGGCTACTCTAGTTGTGGTGTGCAGGCTTCTCATTGCAGTGGCTTCTCTTGAAGCATGGAATCTAGGGCATAGGAACTTTAGTAGTTGTGGCTTATGGGCTTAATTGCCCTGAAAGGTGTGATCTTCCTGGACCAGGGATTGAACTTTTGTCTCCTGCATTGTCAGGCAGATTCTTAACCACTGGACCACCAGGGAAGTCCTAGAAATAACCTTAAACTTCAAAAAATTTAAAAAGTAAAAATCATACAAATAACACCTGTATATTGTATTTTTGAGTCACCAATTTTAGTATTTTGTTCCTTTTTTGCCTTATGCCTTTTGCCCTCTCCTTTTTTTTTTCCCGGAAACATTTTAGGATAAGTTATACATACAATTGTCATTTATCGCTAAATATTTCAATCTGCATTTCCTACGAAGGGTATTCTCCTGAGTAATCCCAGTACTTTGATCAACTTTATAAAGTTACATTGATACAATATCTCTATTGCTCATATTCCAGTTTTGTCAGTTAGGCTGATGAGGTCATTTATCTGTGCAAGACCCAGTGTGGAGTGAGGTATTGTGTTTAGTTCTGTTATCTATTCAGCTTCTTTTTTTATTTCGGGATATACTTCCACAAACTTTTCTTCTTTGAAAACATTGACATTTTTGAGAGTAAAGGCCACATTCCCTCCTCTATGCCTCCATTTAAAAAAAAAAAAAAGCAACTTTTTTTAAAAGAAAAAAATCTTTATTTTCTGTTCATATAATGTTTTATTATGATTAGATTATGATTGTGCATTCTAGGTCAGAATCCTGCATGGGTATCCTTCTCAGGAACCACATCGTGGAGCCCACCTTGGTCATATGTCATAATGTTAATGGTGATCACCAGTTAAGGTGTGATCTGAGTTCTCTTCTGTACAATCACTGTGCTTTATTTTTCTCCTTTACCACAATAAGTAATCTGTTGGGGAGATACTTTAAGACCATGCAAATGTCCTGCTGCTTATCCATTGATGAGACTTAGCATCCATTGATGATTCTTGCTTGATCTAATGTTTATTATGGTGGTTACAAAATATATATATATATATGTCTATCCTATGCTAACTATCCATCCATCATTTATCTTCTATCTTTTTTTTATCTTCTTTTACTGACATAAATTTATGACTTCTTATTTTTTCAAATTTATGACTTCTTATTTTTTCAGTTGTTTACAATACATTCTTGTACTTAATTATTTGGTTGCTAAAATTGTCCCAACTCTTGCCAGAGGGAGCCCTCTGAGCTGCTTCCTATGTCTTTGTGTTGTGTCCCAATCACTTTTCATTCTTCTGAGCACTTTCTTACTTTCTGGCATAAGGTATCACCTCATTTTGTACCTACCTACCCTGCCCCAGACCCTGACTCAGCTGTTTCTTCAGGGTGGCCTGATTCCTTTTAGATCCTATTGCTCTTGCACTATCACGGGGTCAATGTCAAGTGAAAAGGGCAAGTAAAGTCTTAATGTTGTTATGAAAATAGCTTTGACCTCTTGGACCTCCTGAAAGTGTCTCAGGAACTCCCAGAAATCTGTGGGCACATTGGGAACTGTTAATGAATATAAATTATGCTTAAGTCTATGGTCAGGTGTTCATGATCTATATTGTATAATGTGTGTTAAATCAGCTTCATTGGCGAGCTAAAGATGCCCACTTAGCAGCTGTGAGATCTTAGTTACTTGGCCTCTCTGGGTTTCATTCTCATCATCTGGAATTAGGGATGATATTACTTCCCAGTACTGCTGAGGATTAAATGTAATAACTCACCTAAATGTTGGATGAAGGGCCTAATATGGAGTGAATGCTTCATAAATATGTCTTTAGGGGGCAGGTAGCTTGTCTCTTTAGTTCACACATCATCAGATTGAGGAATGGTATTCAGGCATGAAAGGAACTGCGCTCACAGCTAAACCTTTTTTAGTTGCTAGCTCCTGGACTTTGAGCAGATGCCATAATGGTATGAGGTTTGGCAGTCTTAGGAGAGGGATAAATATATTTTGTATGTGAGAGAGAGGCAAATTGTGGTCAGAGGGCAGACTCTGGTGGAATGTAGTTTCCAAGATGGTCACAGCAAGATTGCCCATCCTGCCCCTTGTATAGTGTGAAGTGCTACTCCTTGCATTGAGAAGTGAGGTCTGTATTTCCTCCCTATGAACCTGGGAAGCCCTTTGGCTATGGTAGAACTGATGCTCTGAGTCATTCGATGTAATGTCCTAAAAATCAGTGCAGCTTGCACTAGGATGTCTTAGAATGCTCGCTATTGGAAGCAGCCCAGTCTGTGAGGAAGCAGCAGCCACAGGGAGAGGTCACATGGAGATGTTCTGGTACACAGTCTTAGGTGAGGTTTCCAATCACAGCGCCAACTACCAGACACGCAAGTGAGGAAGTCTTGATGAGATATTCAGTACCAGCCTCTCTCTGATGCAGCCACATGAGCAAGCTGAGCACAGACTGCTCAGTTCAGTTCAGTGCAGTTCAGTCGCTCAGTCTTGTCTGACTCTTTGCGACCCCATGAATCTCTGCACGCGAGGTCCCCCTGTCCATTACCAACTCCCGGAGTCTACTCAAACTCATGTCCATCGAGTCGGTGATGCCATCCAGCCATCTCATCCTCTGTCGTCCCCTTCTCCTCCTGCCCCCAATCCCTCCCAGCATTAGGGTCTTTTCCAGTGAGTCAACTCTTCTCGTGAGATGGCCAAAGTATTGGAGTTTCAGCTTATAGCATCAGTCCTTCCAATGAACACCCAGGACTGATCTCCTTTAGGATGGACTGGTTGGTTCTCCTTGCAGTCCAAGGGACTCTCAAGAGTCTTCTCCAACACCACAGTTCAAAAGCATCAATTCTTTGGCCCTCAGATTTCTTCACAGTCCAACTCTCACATCCATACATGACCACTGGAAAAACCATAGCCTTGACTAGATGGACCTTTGTTGGCTCTGCTCAGCCCAAACAGCCCTCAGAACCTGAGAGATAAGAAGAAAATGATGTTGTTGTTGTAAGCTACTACATTTGGAGTGCTTGCTTACACAGTGATAGATAGTAGTCCCTATCCATAGGTAGAAGCTAAGAATGGGTCATCTCTACCAAACATGAGCCATGAAGTAGGTCATAGGTGAGGTGAAGACACTTGTCCAAACTTGGCAAATGCCCCAAGCAGAGGCCTGATGAAGAAAGATGCTTTACAGACTTACAGATAATGACTTTTGCTCTTCTGGAACCAAATTGCAAAGTGTGGGCTAAGTGGTTTCTGGCGTGGATGACACCCACTGCGTGCACTCGAGGCAGCTGTAGAAGTCCTTCCATTCTTTCCTTCCTTCCTGTTTTCTTTTCTTCTCCTCTCCTGAACCTCCTTCTCCTCTTCTGCCTTGTCCTCACACTCTTTCTTCTGCACCCATGGCAGTTTGATGAAAAAGGGAAAGAATATGAATGTTGAAGGTAAGCTGGCCTAAATTTAAACCCACTTATCAGTAACTTGAGTTTGGGCCTGTTCTCCTGTTCTCTTTTCTCTCCTAGCCTCACTTCTTCCATCTGTAAATTGCAGTTTACAGGGAATCATTGAGATGATTAGAAGGTATTATTAAAACATTCAGCATGTTGCTAGGTATGTTGATGATCACAATCCACAATCCATGTTTCTCTCACACAACCTTTGCTTTTTCCAAAGCTCCTTGGCCTCTTTCCCAAGATAATCCCATTTCACAGATGCTGTTTTGTTTCCACTCTAGGTTTGTTCTGCCAGTGCCCCCAGCAGACCTACCAATTCCAGATGCTAAGAGAAAAGCCCTTGATCCAGGCTGAATGCAGGGATGATATTCGCTAACATGCAGATGGCATGTTAGGTACCTGTGAGGAGCTTGTGTTCTGGATTGGAAACTGGCAAAGACAAAATCTCTTGGCAGAAATGGACTCCTGGTCACGGATAGGCAGGAAAGAGCAGAGACAAATGAAGGTTGACTGATGGTGCTAAGTCGCTCCCCTGGAGTTGAAATCTGCACCCATAGCCCAGGTACAAGTGAAGTAGCTGGCCCCTGGGAATGAGTGGTTTATCTGAATGAGAAGGGGATATGGGATTTGGGGGAGAGAATATCTTGGAGAAGAGAGTTGTACCCACAGGGTGTTTAATTACCTATCTTTGTATCAGATGCTTGTGTGGGTTAAATGGGCCTGATCTGGCAATGAACTCACAAAGTCAACAGGAATTTTGAGGGCAGATCAAATGCACCACCAGGAGAACTGTGCACTTTGCAGCCAAACAAGGCTCCAAGGCTGAACCAAATGATGTGATAGAACACAGCATGTATCTAGGCATTTCTGAAGAACAACAACAACAACAAAAATGGTGAAACAGGAAATTGCATTTATGAAGACCATTGCAATAACCACATGGTGGGAAATAGGACTCCAGGGTAGACAGTGAGAGCTCTTTTTGTCCAAGGAGCCTTTGTTATGGATACTTGTATTTCTATACAAATCTTTTCCTCTTGGCCTTGGTTTCTATTTTCAAACTCCAATCCAAGGGTTCACAGATTGGACTCACAGATTGCTAGTACTAAAGAGATTCTTAGAAATCACCTAGTTCCACCCTGTCATTTCTTGGCCAAGATTACTAAAGCCCAGTGAGGTCTAATAAATTCTCTAAGAACACACAGCTAGTTTGGAGTCAGGCCACGACTGGAAGCTTGGCTGCCTGATTCCTTCTTTCAGTCTCTCTTTATTCCACAGCTTCTCAGAAAGTAAAGGGTCTGCACTTTCTTTGGTCAACCACTAAGTGTGAAAGAGTTAGTCACTCAATCATGTCCAACTCTTTGCAACCCCATGGACTGTAGCCTTCCAGGCTCCTCTGTCCATGGAATTCTCCAGGCAAGAATACTGGAGTGGGTATCCATTCCCTTTTCCAAGAGATCATCCCAACCCAGGGATCGAACCTGAGTCTCCTGAATTGGCAGGCAGATTCTTTGCCATCTGAGCCACCAGGGAAGCCCCTACACATGAAAAATATTTATTAGATGCCACCAGCAATTTTATAATATGTCCACATTTTTGCTCTAAGTGAAATCACTTCCTCCTTCAGGGAGATTCCTAATAATCTGAAAGAGAAGTACTCTTTAAATATAGGGCATAGTTCAGTGGAAACTAGCTCAAAGTTGCTTGTACATTCATTCAACAAATATTTGCTAATCACCTACTGTGTTCCAGTTACTATATTCATCATCATGGTTTCAGTTATGAACAAAACAAATGACACAGAACAGAGAGACTCAGTACATACATGTCCAGTAGAAACAGATCCAGCATTTAGAGTTGACCACACCTTTAATACATTGTGGGGGAATAAAAGGAATATGTTCTATGAGGGCTGGGAGGTAGTTATTTTTGCTGTGAATTAGTCAGATCTTATAATGTCATATTTGGCTCATAAAAACTGTTGACGAGTCAGAAAAAAAAAGATTATTATAGCAATTTTTAAAAATGACTCTTATATTCCTATAAGGACAAAAATAAATGGGAGTGAGGTATTTGAACTAGAATTTAGAAACTCAAGAATGGCTTGAAACTAACTTGAATATGGGGAAATGTTGACTGGACAGGCTCTATCTTCATAGGGAACTTTGCAAAAGACAATGAGCTTCAGGCACAGTGGGAGAGATTGAGGATGGATGTAAAGAAATTTTCTTAGCATTCAAAGTGATACACCTGGATTTGGGGATCTAGTCTACACAGTTGGTAGAGGAAGGGGAAGTTTCTTTTCTGTTGATCAGTTCTCTCCTTTTAAGTTCTTCGTCAGAAACTGTGCTGGTAATGTTTTTAGTTTCTTTCCCCAAAGTTTAGGCAGAATCATGAAATGTTTGAGGTTCTGCAGTCCCTGAGTTCCTGCTCTGTCCCCCTGAGCCTGTCCATCAGCATCAAGTCCCTTCAGACTTCCTCTGATGAGAGCAGATTCTCCACATCGCAGTGCCTGTGAGTCTGAGTGGTGGCTGCTCTCAAGCACAGACATCTAAGATCTTGATCTCCAGGTGTGGCTCTGGGTAGGATTAGCCCTATCCCACATCAACTGAATACCCAGTGATTTCTATGCATATTAAAGTTTGAGAAGCTTTGTTCTGGAACACTGGCCACTGAGGGGGACATGCTTGACTTCAAACCTTGGCTCTGCTGTCATCTGACTCTGTGACCACGGCTAAGTCACCCACCCTACTGAGATTCCCTTTCCTCATCTGTAAAATGGATACAAGAGTTCTTGCTTCTTAGACTCTCAGAAAGACCTTTCCTGGTCATCTGACTTCATATGCATCCTTTCTATGACATTGACCTCAGGTTATTAAATTTCTCCATGATCACAGTTACTACACCTTGAAATTACTAGTGTCTATCTTGTTTATAGGGCTTCCTAGGTGGTGCTAGTGGTGAAGAACCTGCCTACCAATGCAGGAGACTTTAAGGGATGCAGGTTAGGTCCCTGGGTTGGGAAGATTCCCTGGAGAAGGAAATGGCAACCCACTCCAGTATTCTTGCCTGGAGAATCCCACAGGCAGAGGAGCCTGGTGGGCTACAGTCCATGGGGTCACAAGGAGTCAGACACAACTAAAGCAACTTAGCATGCACATCTTGTTTAGAATGTTTGTTCTGTGAAGGCGGGAACCATGTCACTCCTTGATATTTGATATTTTCAGGACTTCACACAATACCTGGCACCTAAAGGGTGGTTCCATATTTGGTGAATAACTGAATATTATAATGGTTGTTATGTAATGCAAGAGAAACATTAGCTCTATGTCTGACTTGGAGAAAATGTCCGCTAAATGGTAGCTATTGGTAAAACTGACTGCTAAATTGTGAAGCCCAGCATAAAATGAAAGTGCAAAGCCCCTTGTTCAAAAAAATTATGAAGAATTTCAAGATGATGACAACAGAATATTAACCAAAGGGTCCTTCTCAGAGTTGGACCCTTTGTAACTATGTGAGTTGCATGCCCAGGAGCCCGGCCCTAGGTATCGATAGTATTACTATTACCGTGGTTACTCTGTGGTTGACATGGTCACCACCCTAGGAGGGTCGTCTCTCCCTTCTCCTTGTGGTGTGACATCAGGCCAAGAGTCCCACAGGCCACCTTGCCTCCTGAGACTCAGCCTGCCCTCCTCCACCTGCTCCAGTGAAGAGACCAAGAGATAACTGGAAGCTTGACAAATTGCAAAACAGACCCTGTCCAGTCAGCCGGGCCTAAACTCTTCCTCACAGCAGAGTGCTGATTTACACCTGATTAGTAAAGGTAGTGTTTATTGAATCAGCAAAAGTTCTGCAAATGTGCGCCGAACAGAATTTCAGATGAGTTTCTGTAGTGCATGTATACATAATGTATGGCTTTTAATTTCCTTGATAATGTAAAAGTACAGTCTGAGATGAGGAACGAGGCAGGCAGAGTCACTCAGTTCTAATATAACAACTTCTCTTTATGAGAAACTGAAAATCAGGGCAGGGCTTAGAATATAAAACAGTCAGGAGGAATTGAAGCTAAAAACAGGGAGAGATGAATCCTCTCGAAAACAACCAGCACGGTGGCGCAACTGGTTCTCAGATCAGCTGAATGTTGGGGGCCTGATGACCAAAATCAAGGTCTTCCCAGGGGTCCCAGCCCTGCAAGGCTTAGCATGACATCCTTACTGGGCTACATTTATCCTTTCAGAGCCTGGGTCCCTTGAGCCGTTCAGCAGGGAAAATCACGCACCTCCTGCCTACCTTTGTAGGCAGAGAATAAAGAATGTTACTCTTGTGAAAATGTTTTGTTCAACATGGGACACAAAAGCAAGACAGTATGCTCTGTAGAAAGAGCACTGTCCTGGAAGTCAAAAAGCGCAGTTTCTGATACATATTTTCCTATTTATTAACTAACCTTCTTCAGTGCTTTGGAGCCGAGTGGCTAGATCTGGGAGAAAATTTCAAAGCTGTTACTATCTGGCTGTGTAAACTTGGACAGAGAGGAGTCATTTAAGTCTTCTGAGCCTCACTTTTCTCATCTGTGAAATGGGACTGAACTAAATCCAAGAAAATATTTAGCACACCTGGCAAGTCCTCAACATTTCTTTCAGAGCTCCATTTTCCCTACTGTTGATTGGAATGTTAGAAAACCTCAAAGCACCATCCTGCCATATGACACTCCTGTGTGCTGCGTTCAAGCTGGGGACATCTTATTGCCCCTGTAGCTCCTCATCCTCTCTTCCACCAGCCCCAATTTCCCAGAAGTTTTCTGGTTCTGGTACTACAGGGCCTTCTTGTTCAGAGTTATATGTCAGCCACACTTGCCAATGGTATTAACTTGTAACTGTGGTGGAAGCTCTCTTGTAGAGACTTGTGCTTGAATCGAAAGATTTTGAAACCAAAAACACTCTCCAGAGGCAAAAGAGCAACAGGTGGGTGGAATTTATACCTGGAGACACGGGCCTTACTGGATGTACCTTCCAAACATACAGCTCAGGCACTATATACTTGTGAGGTCCATTTGAGCCAAGATTTTAACTACCTATGGGGTTTGAAATGCAAGAATAGCTTAATATATCTGCTCAGCCTTAATGACTGTGTCATTTTGATGATGACCTCAATTCTGCCATCTATTGTTTTATTCTGCACCATCCTCGGCATTACATAGAAATCTGCTTATGCTGTGCTCAGTCATGTCCAACTCTTTGAGACCGCATGGACTATAGCCCGCCAGGCTCCTCTATCCATGGGATTCTCCAGGCAAGAATACTGGAGTGGGTTACCATTTCTTCCTCGAGGGGATCTTCCCAACCCAGGGACTGAACCCACATCTCCTACATTGGCAGGCAGATTCCTTACCACCGCCATCTGAGAAGCCCAGAAGTCTACTTATTAGACACAAGTCACAGTGGCTGTACAGTTCATGATTTTCCCAGAAGCTGTGTATGTGTTTCCCAGCTTCCTCTAGCACAGACACTACCCCCCTCTAGCCAACCCTGTAGACACAGGACCCTAGGCTGCCCCAACTGCCAGAGCTTCCCCTGCCATAGTGAATGGCTCAGGAGGTGGCCATGTCACTCAAGGCAGACCAATTTTGTCCTTTCTCTAGATTTTTCCAACAAACTGCTAAGCACACTGAAAAAATGTGAGGCCAGAGTGATATGCAGCCCAGCTTCCCTGTTGGCATATAGCTATAGAAATGAGACAGATGGACAGTCATATAGATCACTGATGATATTCTAGCCAGTGCATTGCTGCCCCTTCCAAGGTCATGTCACTCACAAACAGAAGTCCTCATTGTGTAGTTTGATACAAACATCCATATGGACAAATGACAAGACGTCATTTTTCTCAGAGTTACAATTACAGAGGTGATGTTATAGTGGGTAATAGAGCACAGGGTGTGATTAAGTAAAGACTGGTGGGTACAAATTACTCTTGCAAGAATGCTGGTGGGGAGAAGAAGAAAGAGGTCAGGCAATAGTGGATGTGATATTTTGATATAAGAAACACAATTTGGTCTTCCTCCCCAGTTTCTGGCATAGAACTTCTAAACCCTCTGAGTTTCTGGGTGACAAGAAGAGTGAGAAGATTTCTTTGCTGTTTTTTTTTTTTTTTTTTTGACTGTGCTGGATCTTAATTTTTGGCACCTGGACTCGTTGCAGCCTGTGAACTCTTACTTGCCACATGTAGAATCAAGTTCCCTGACCAGGGATTGAACCCTGGGCCCCCCTCCACTGGGAGCACAGAGTCTTAGCCACTGGACCAGCAGGGAAGTTCCATTGGACCACCAGTTCCTGTTATTCTTAATAAACTTTTAGAAATATACCACGTTTATTCTGATGAGGTCACTCTTGGTGGGCTTCTAGGTAGCTTCTGGTCAGGGGCTGGTTACCAAAGGAACCAACCATGTGGCTAATGAGACTTTCAGTCCCACCCTCTGACCTCTCAAGGAGGAGGGGCCTGGAGATTGAGCTAACCACCAATGATCAGTGATTTAATCAACTATATTTATAAAACAGAGCCCCCATAAAAGCTCTAAAGAAAGGGGCTCCCAGAACTTTTGGTTGATGAAATGCATCTACCTGCCAAGAGGGTGGCATACCCCGAACTCCATGGAAACAGAAGCTCCTACACTTGAGATCCTTCTGGACCTTGTACCTCTTCATCTGGCTGTTGACTTGTATCCTTTCTATTAGCTTCTATAATGAACCAGTACTAGTAAGTAAAGTGTTTCCCTGAAATCTGTGAGCTGCTCTAGCAAATTTTTGAGCCCAAGGAAAGTGTCATGGGATCCCCTGATTTATAGCTGGTTGATCAGAAGTACAGAAGACCTGGCCTTGTGATTGGCATCTGAAGTGTGGGCAGCCATGTGAGACTGAGCCCTTTAACTTTTGGGGTCTAACTCCAGTTAGTGTCAGAATTGAGTTGAGTCATTGGACACCCAATTGGTAAGCTGAGATTTGATTGTTGTTGTGGAAAAAACCCTGTGAGAAAAACAGGCTATTTACCCAGCTGATCTTTCTTTCATCTCTTGGTCGACTGCTATAAGGACATTTCCCAAGGGGATGTTTTCTGATGTCCTGATCCCACGGGGATTGTGGAGAGTGACTGTCCTATGGTGCCATCACTCTATATTTTCTTCTGGTCTCCAAGATGGCAGACTCATCTGAAGCCTTAAGAGAGTGTCACTTGTGTTAAGAATATTCTAGAGCCTACTAGGTTGTTTGTCAGCTTGGATTTCTGTTTTTATTTTGACTTCACAGTTGAGAGAGTATCAAATATAGAGGATAAGACTCTGATCATATAGGTAGGTGGATCTTGTTTGGAATCTCACTGCAACTCTGATGATTCTGCATGACCTTCACAAAGTTATTTTAACCTCTTTACTTTTCTTCACCTTTAAAGAACCATTGTTCACCTGTAAAAAGACATGAGTACCTACTTAATCTACTATGAATATTAAATGAGAAAACATATGTAAAATTCTTAGGTATAGCCAGCATGTAGTGGGTACACACATAGCTGAATTCAAAGATGGCAAGAGAGGGAATCCAAGGCTCCTTATTCCTTCTTGTATCACAAGATTTGGGGACTTTTTTGTTTTTATTTATTTATTTATTTTTTAGTTAATTAATTAATGTATTTTACTTTACAACATTATATTGGCTTTGCCATACATTGACTTGAATCTACCATGGGTGTACATGTGTTCCCCATCCTGAACCCCCCTCCCTCCCCATCCCATCCCTCTGGGTCATCCCAGTGCACCAGCCCCGAGCATCCTGTATCATGCATCGAACCTGGACTGGTGATTCATTTCACATGATAATTTACATGTTTCAATGCCATTCTCCCATATCATCCCGCCCTCGCCCTCTCCCACAGAGTCTGAAAGACTGTTCAATATATCTGTGTCTCTCTTGTTGTTTCGCATACAGGGTTATCGTTACCATCTTTCTTGATTCATTTCACATGATAATTTACATGTTTCAATGCCATTCTCCCATATCATCCCGCCCTCGCCCTCTCCCACAGAGTCTGAAAGACTGTTCAATATATCTGTATCTCTCTTGCTGTCTCGCATACAGGGTTATTGTTACCATCTTTCTAAATTCCATATATATGCATTAGTATACTGTATTGGCATTTTTCTTTCTGACTTACTTCGCTCTGTATAATAGACTCCAGTTTCATCCACCTCATTAGAACTGATTCAAATGTATTCTTTTTAATGGCTGAGTAATATTCCATTGTGTATATGTACCACAGCTTTCTTATCCATTTGTCTGCTGATGGACATCTAGGTTGCTTCCACGTCCTGGCTATTATAAACAGTGCTGTGATGAACATTGGGGTACATGTGTCTCTTTTGATTCTGGTTTCCTCAGAGTGTATGCCCAGCAGCGGGATTGCTCGGTCATATGGCAGTTCTATTTCCAGTTTTTTAAGGAATCTCCACACTGTTCTCCATAGTGGCTATACTAGTTTGCATTCCCACCAACAGTGTGAGAGGGTTCCCTTTTCTCCACACCCTCTCCAGCATTTATTGCTTGTAGACTTTTGGATAGCAGCCATTCTGACTGGCATGTAATGGTACCTCATTGTGGTTTTGATTTGCGTTTCTCTGATAAAGAGTGATGTTGAGCATCTTTTCATGTGTTTGTTAGCCATCTGTATGTCTTCTTTGGATTTGGCCCACTTTTTGATTGGGTCTTTTATTTTTCTGGAATTGAGCTACCGGAGTTGCTTGTATATTTTTGAGATTAATTCTTTGTCCGTTGCTTCATTTGCTATCATTTTCTCCCATTTTGAAGGCTGCCTTTTCATCTAGCTTATGGTTTCTTTGGTTGTGCAGAAGGTTTTAATTTTAATTAGGTCCCATTTGTTTATTTTTGCTTTTATATCCAATATTCTGGGAGGTGGGTCATAGAAGATCTTGCTGTGGTTTATGTTGGAGAGTGTTTTGCCTATGTTTTTCTCTAGGAGTTTTATAGTTTCTGGTCTTACATTTAGATCTTTAATCCATTTTGAGTTTATTTTTGTGTATGGTGTTAGAAAGTGTTCTAGTTTCATTCTTTTACAAGTGGTTGACCAGTTCTCCCAGCACCACTTGTTAAAGAGATTGTCTTTTCTCCATTGTATATTCTTGCCTGCTTTGTCAAAGATAAGGTGTCCATAGGTGCATGGATTTATCTCTGGGCTTTCTATTTTCTTCCATTGATCTATATTTCTGTCTTTGTGCCAGTACCACACTGTCTTGATGACTGTGGATTTGTAGTAGAGACTGAAGTCAGGCAGGTTGATTCCTCCAGTTCCATTCTTCTTTCTCAAGATTGCTTTGGCTATTCGAGGTTTTTTGTATTTCCATAAAAATTGTGAGATTATTTGTTCTAGTTCTGTGAAGAATACCGTTGGTAGCTTGATAGGGATTGCATTGAATCTATAGATTGCTTTGGATAGTATACTCATTTTCACTGTATTTATTCTTCCAACCCATGAACACAGTATATTTCTCCATCTATTTATGTCCTCTTTGATTTCTTTCATCAGTGTTTTATAGTTTTATATATATATAGGTCTTTTGTTTCTTTAGGTAGATTTATTCCTAAGTATTTTATTCTTTTTGTTGCAATGGTGAATGGAATTGTTTCCTTAATTTCTCTTTCTGTTTTCTCATTGTTAGTGTATTGGAATGCAAGGGATTTCTGTGTGTTAATTTTATATCCTGCAACTTTACTATATTCACTGATTAGCTTTAGTAATTTTCTGGTGGAGTCTTTAGTGTTTTCTATGTAGAGGATCATGTCATCTGCAAACAGTGAGAGTTTTACTTCTTCTTTTCCAATCTGGATTCCTTTTCTTTCTTTGCCTGCTCTGATTGCTGTGGCCAAAACTTCCAAAACTATATTGAATAGTAGTGGTGAGAGTGGGCACCCTTGTCTTGTTCCTGACTTTAGAGGAAATGCTTTCAGTTTTTCACCATTGAGGATAATGTTTGTTGAGGGTTTGTCATGTATAGCTTTTATTATGCTGAGGTCCAGTGTACTTTGGGCATGAATCGAAATTAAAGTGTTAGTCACTCAGTTGTGTCAGATTCCTTGCAACCCCATGAACTGTAGCCTTCCAGGCTCCTCTGTCTGTAGAATTCTCCAGTCAAGAATACTGAAGAAGATCCCCTTCTCCAGGAGATCTTCCTGACCTAGGGATCGAGCTCGGGTCTCCCTCATTGCAGGCAGATTCTTTACTGCCTGAGCCACCAAGGAAGCCCTACTTTGAGCATTTCTTTATGTAATTAAGCAGAGAGGTCAATTTAAAGCTTCTGTCATTAGCTTTATTTTTAATTAAGTGACTTGTTGAAAGGTAGACCACTTGGTCTCTCTGGTCAGTAAATTTTATCATATACTAAATCTAATCCATTGATATTGACCACTTAGGGCATGGTAGTGAGGATTTTCTAGGCCAGATTGAAAGAATCTAGGCTATGATTGATTAGTGATGTCAGCCCAAGACATGGTTAGGATTGTGACTTAACCTCTTCCACATATGTGCTGACTCTATAGACCCTGAAGTCATGGATCACAGATGCAAGTCAGAGGCCAAGGAATGTTACATAAATTGCAGAATTGCCAATGCTTATGGAGAAGTTACCTCCTGATTTGAATAGACCAAAGCTGTGGCTGTCATTAAAACCAAGGTCACTGAATAGTGGATGGCTATAATGAGAAGGAAACAGCATTTTGCAGTCTTGTACCTGGAGAATGACAGTGCATTGTGAATGTATAAATCTGGAGCCTCTAGAATTGACAGGTTTAAGAGTGTGTCTGCACAATCTCAGGGAAATGTTTACAAAGTTAAAAAAAAAAGTGCCAACCAACTGGTTGATGACATCAGGACTTGCCTGATTTCCTGCTTCGTGTCTGTTCCTCCCCACAGTTGGAATTATCTGAGTTCCATGTGCAACTCAGCTGAGGTCACCCCGTACTCTGAACCTAATTCTTCCTGCTGTCAACAGAGATTTTAAGAACTCTAGTGGGCTTTGAGGTCATCTAGCACCACCCACCCTGGCATCTAAGCCAGCTTTGGTCTGAGTCTGGTCTTGTTGCCTTGAGCTTTCAAGGGTTGGGATGCACCTTTCTGATGTCCTTGAAGGTACGCCTATTATCACTTTGTTGGTCCAGATCTCTAACATGATTTTTTCCACTGGATTTTACATACATCTGTAAGGATGTCTGTCCTCTTTCCTCTTCCTTTTATGTATCAGAGGCTTTCTAATTATACAGCCTCTACCTTATTAGTAAGATTTTTCACTTCCACAGGGGCATGTTTAGGTGATGGATACAAGGTGAGCTTTGAAATTAGCCAGACCTAGCTTCCAATTTCAGCTCAGTGTTTTCTTAACTATGTGACATTTAAGCACATGGGTCCATTTTCTCATTTATAAAATGTTAATAACACAGCAGGGTGTTATATCCTGAAGGAAATAGACAAACACATTGGAGGACCTAGCATATAGGAGTTTCCAACACATGAACTACTGACAAGAAAATAACACTAACAATAGCTATTATTTATTGAGCACTTACCATGTGTGAGACATTGATCCAAATAGTCTCCATAGTAAAATTAATTCTATACTTCACCTTTCATAGACAAAGAGTCTGAGGTTTAGCAAGGTCAGTAACTTACCCAACCTTACCCAGAGAATCCAGGGCAGAGCCTGGGTTTAAGTCAAGAGCTGCTTATCCAACCTAAAGCCTGACCTCCTTTAATCATACTACAGTGTCAACAATAACATAAGCATCTTTCATCCATTTGAGTGAATGTTCTTGTGTTCTCTGAAGCTGACTTTGTCCCAGGCATTTACTGTGCCCCTCTGACATAGATGATGGCAGTTTTCCTCTACCCACTCCCCTCAGTATGCCTCATTCTGTTCCCATGGAACATTTTATGGCTGACCGTGTCAAAAGATATGACACCCTCAAGTCTATTAAGACAAGTACATTTGAGTTTTAAAATACTGAGTTGATTTTATAAATAGTCTGGGGAGCAATTTTCAAATTTGGGGTCCCAAATAACAAAGTATCAATAATTTCCCTTTATTAATGGGAAAATAAGCATCTCCTTGGAGAAGGAAATGGCAACCCACTCCAGTATTCTTGCTTAGAGAATCCCATGGACAGAGTAGCCTGGCAGGCTACAACCCATGGTGTCGCAAGAGTTGGACACAACATAGCGACTAAACCGCCACCATCAAACATCTCCTATAAATGGGTTTTTCCTTCCATGGCCCTTCTCATCAGACATACAGGACTGAATGGGCATATTTCTTGCCTGAGGATGTCATGTGAGACTAGGTGAACAGGTTGTAGATCCAGAAAAGACCTTATGTATGAATCTGCTTGGCCCTGCCCTATGATGGTGCTTCCTGCTCCCTCTGTTCCTGTTGGGTGTTGTTTCTTATCTTTTCATTAAAGGTTAGGCAGAACAATGAGAATTTGCTGTGACTCCAGGAACTCAAACTGGGGTTCTGTAAAAACCTAGTGGGGTAGTAGCGGGTAAGGGCTAGGAGGGAGGTTCAAGAGGCAGTGGACATATGTATACCTATGGTTGATTCATGATGATGTGTGGCAGAAACCAACACAATATTGTACAACAGTTATCCTTCAATTAAAAACAGATTTAAAAAAATAGATCAAAAAAATAAAAATTGGAAATTTTTTTAAAAAATTTAGGTTGGAGTAACACTGATGGACCTGGAGATTGTCATACTGAATGAAGTAAGTCAGATTTGGAGAAATAGCATATGATATCCCTTATATGTGAAATCTAAAAAGTGATACAAACTAACTTATTTACAAAACAGAAACAGACTGGCAGACTTAGAGAACAAACATGGTTACCAGAGGCGGAGGGTAGAGGGAAGGGATAATTAGGGCATTTGGGATCTCCATGTACACACTGCTATATTTTAAATGGATAACCAACAAGGACTTACTGTGTAGCAGGGGAAACTCTGCTCAATATTATGTGGCAGGCTGAATGGGAGGGGAAGGGAGTTAGGGGGAGAGTAGATACATATATGGCTGAGTCCCTTTGTTGGCCTGAAACTATCACACCATTGTTAATCAGCTATACTCCAATACAAAATAAGTGTTTTAAAAACAAAAACAAAAAACAACAGTTAGGCTGGAGTCATGGGGAGTGAACTCTTTTTGTAGGGTGGCTGTAATCAAGCCAATGAATTATGAGGAAGTTGTTAAGATTTGGCTACGAAAATACCAAATGACCATGAAGGTGATCTGGCAGTGGAGAACAGAAACAAATTTATTGATCCAAATACTATTCCAAGTACTTTATGTACATTATCTTATTTAATTATCCAATAATCCTGGGAGGGAGTCATTATTACTTCCATTTTTACCACACTGTGAAAATTAAATAACCTGTTACTAAACAGACTAAACAGTTACTAAATAACCCTACAACCCAACACATTTTATTATAAAACCTACCTTTTGATTCCAAAGTTCAAATAGTGAATAATGAATGTAAACTCTCCAAATTGGTGTCAGAATTTCTCACTGATTCAATACCTATTATACCAGATGCATAATTAGAATCTACCCAAAACTGATGTGAGTTTACAGCCAGAGTCTGAAATTGAGAGATGCCGTTCAGCTATTTGCATACAAATAGACTACAATTATTATGAAGGATGGTCTATTACAGAATTCAGTTTAGCTTGCATTTTAGCGAAACCCATAAAGTCAGCTAGGAAAGAGTTAGCTTTATCAATTACACTTTTTGTAAGCCCAGTTTTGTTTTTGAAGGTTTCTTAATTGATGTGCTCAAGGGAAAAAAATACCCATGGGCTAAAATTGAATAATCAACATTGTGGGTAATGAGACTAAAGTTTTTGAAAGTTTCGGTCTCTTTCAAAGGAAAGCACCAGAAATCTCAACCATCGTTAGATTTTGCCTCTGATCTCAGTGTTAAACCAGTGCTTGACTGTCAACTTGTGGGACAAGCGTTGGTAGGATAATCTCCTTGGAGCATCAGAAGATTCCTGGATTCCAGACTCGCCACTCTGGCTCTTTCTCTGTCTTTGTTCTGTGCTGACAAAGGTCTGTATAATCAAAGCTATGGTTTTCCCAGTAGTCATGTATGGATATGAGAGTTGGACCATAAAGAAGGCCAAAAAACTGATGCTTTTGAACTGTGGTGCTGGAGAAGACTCTTGAGAGTCCCTTGGACAGCAGGGAGATCCAACCAGTCCATCCTAAAGGAAATCAACCCTGAATGTTCATCAGAAGAACTGATGGTGAAGCCAAAGCTCCAATACTTTGGCCACCTGATGCGAAGAGCCGACTCATTGGAAAAGACCCTGATACTGGGAAAGATTGAGGGCAGGAGGAGAAGCAGGCGACAGCATGAGATGGTTGGATGGCATCACTGATTCAATGGACATGAGTCTGAGCAAACTCTGGGGAATAGTGAAGGAGAGGGAAGCCTGATGTGCTGCATCTGTGGGGTTGCAAAGAGACACAACTGAGCAGTTAAACAACAAACAATAATAGTCATGGAGGCCACTCTGCTGGGGTTACCATAAGAGATAAAGTATGGGATTTAGAGTTAGAAAATATGGGTCTGAAAGCTATATCATTGCTTACTTGTGTCTGTGGAAATATTTATTTTACCTCTCTTGGTTTTACAGCCTCCTCTGAAAAATGAGAATTATAATGGCATATTACCTCAAAGGCGTGCTATAAGAATTGAGTGAGATAAGAAGATGAAGTCCTCAGCATCGTTCATGGCATAAGGTAAATCACTCTGAATAAAAATAGTTAATAATTGTTAGAGGATTAACTTAGTGCGTGTAACCTAATAAATTCAGTAATGTATGTGGTCTAGTCAAAGAGTTGTGTGTCACATCCAGGGAAACTCAGTCCTAAACTAAAGGCACTTAAAAGCAATAGAAATCTCCTATTTGCATTTCTTGGAGAAGATCAAAGAGAATGTCATTACTAAGCCACCTTGACACTCTATAACATCCCTTTTCCTTTTTTTCTCCCATTCACTTACACCCTGTAGCTGCCTCAATATCTCTTTCTTTATAACCTCAACTCCAAAAAAGACTCTTCCTTGATAACTAGACTTCAAAGTTTTTTGATCTCTCATCTCCTTACCCTTATTTCTATCACTTTATTATGTAGGTCAACTTAGCTTCTCTCTCAGTAAGCAAAAAATATCCTTTCTTAGTAGAATTGAGAAGGAGTGGGAACTGAACAGGCATAGCAGGATTATTTTTAAGGGGCTGGAGGTGGAGTGGGGGTGGCAGTGAGCACTCATGGACAGAAAGCTTTAGTTACACCCACAGATATAATCTCTGGAGCAAGGAAAGTTCTGGCTTCTAAGCTGTTTGCCCTATACCTGAAGCCCTACTTTGTGAAGAATGTCATTCCACTTAACTGTGTAGAGAGGGAGTGATCCATAAGAAAATCCTCTGTGTCGATGCATGATCATTCCATAGGAACTGGCCAAACTCAAGGATGCCATGACAGCTGCTTTTAGATATTTAAAAATGGCCAAACTAGAATCAATAGAATTGAATAGAATTGAGAGAAGTAGACTTGTAGCTTGGTTGAATGAAGAATGTTCATCTAGTCAAAGCTGTTGGAAGACAGAATGAGCCTCCTGAGGAGGCAAAGAGTATCCAGTGCCATAGATATTTAACATAAGGCTGATGATTTCTTGGCAGACATATTGTAAATGGTGAAAGCATCTGAGCAGGGTTGGATGAACCATAGAGGTCTCTTTCCTTGCTGAGATTCCATAATTCTCTTAGAACAGAGTTTAGTGCATACTCAATATTAACAGCTTGTAACTCCTAATCTGTAGTTCATGGCATCTAAGAAGGAATTTTTTTGGGGGTGGGCTTCTGTGGTCTAGTGCTTTCTCTGATTCTGTCTCTTCTTTCCTTGGCTTTAGTAGCATAGTTCTTGTCCTCACCCCAGTGCTTGTATAATTCCTGTGAAATGGCTGGTGTGATTTCAAACTTAATTGGTCTCTTCCTGTCAATCTAGGGGTCAGAGGAAGTATGAGTCCAGGAGAGCAATATTATGGGAAGGGCCATATAATGGCCACATGTCTGGACCTTAGGGCTCTTGTCCAGGTTCTGGTGCTAATTCTGTAAACCCCATCTCCTCTCTGAGTCTTTAAGTGAAGTACAACATAGCTTCTTTCTAATGTTCCCATGGTTTTTTCAAATCACAATACTCAGGGGCTAAATGCCCCTCTGATAAGAAGTGAAATGACTTGGGAAAATTGTTAATAAATTGAAGCAGCATTTGATATCTTATTATTATGCTATTCAACTAATATTCATTATGGGTTTCCCTGGTGGCTCAGTTTTAGGAGACACAGTTTCAATCCCTGGGGTGGTAAGATTGCTAGAGAAGGAAATGGCAACCCACTTCACTATTCCTGCCTGGGAAATTCCATGGCCAGAGGAGCCTGGCAGGCTACAGTCCATGGGGTTCCAAAAGTGTCAGACACAACTTAGCGACTAAACAACAACAGTGTTCATTCTGCACCTACTATATGCCACATACTCTATTAAGGCATAGAAGATGTAGCAGCTGACAGGGCAGATAAGGTGCCTGCCCTCACAGATATTATATTCTGGGGTCTACAGAACCTCTTGACAGGTCAACAAATAGACAAGCTCATTTCATATTGTGAAAAAGATAAAATAGGATGTTATGTTTGAAACTGATCATGGAAGTCTAGAACAGCTGATTTGAGCTGATTTTCTAATTAGGATAGGGACCAACTATATAAGGACATAGGAGAGAGTGAAAAATAAGGGCAAAGGCTTTGGGTTTGTTTAAGGAGCAGAAGGAAACCTGCTGTGTCTAGAACATGATGGTAAGGAGGGACCAAGATGCTCGAAAAAGTAGGCAACACACAGATCATCATCAGAAGAGTTAATATTTAATTTCATGTGTACGGGGCTAGTGCATTTCTTGAAGGACACCACAGAGAATCCCATTGCTAACTACCCCAGCACTTGTAACTGCCCCAGATGGTGGTAAATTCAGATGAAGGGCTAGAACTGGCATGATAGTGACTGGGGCCAGGTGGTAGCAGGAGAAGTAGAGAGAAGAGGATGCGTTCTGAAAACATCACAATAGAGCCAGTGTGACTTACATTGGAGTAGGTATGAGGTATGGGGAGTACAGAAGGCAAACTCGAAATCTAGAATTACTTTTTGCTTTTTCTCTCTGAGCATTTGAGAATGGATGTATCATGGGAGAGGAATAGGTGTTATTAAAAATAATGGAAAAAAATAACAATGGCTATTATTTATTAGACATTTATAACATGAGATCTGTGTCTGCTTTATGTCTCCAGCTCTATAAATTTGTTGAAAGTCATTGTATGTCAGGCATGATTTTAAGAACCTTGCCTACATTATTTTATTTAATTCTTAGTATTGGTTTACACAGTGACTCAGGAAGATTAAGTAACATAGCAAATAAGCTACAAAACTAGGATTTAAACCCAAGTCAGTCTAATTCTGAAATCTGGTTTCTTAATATCTATACATTTATTTCCTAGCATATCAGACCATATAAAGGGAACTGCTAGCTAGTTGTGGGGAGCTGAGTGGCCTCCCAAGAGGCACCCTCAGGTAATACCAGCAGAGAACACCTACAAGAAATGACTTCAGTAAAAATGGAAGAAACATGGAAGTCGATTTGAGCATCTGAACTAAACTAAGGCTTCCATATTATGTATCCTCCTAACACGACCATGGCAAGACTCTAATGCTGTTTCCAAAATCTGGTTTGGAATTCCCCAGTGTTACAGATACACAGTGAATGAAGCCTGAACTATCTGTACAATAAATAATGACAAGTCTAGTCCATGGATACTGGCTTTTTTTAACTGACAGAAAACACTTTTTCCATATAGAAAGGTGGCTGAACGTGTTAGTATCATCTAATGATATCAAACAAGGAGAATATTTTTTTTTATCTGTTATAGTTACCAAGAACTAGGCATACTGGGTAATGTGTTCTGATTTTCTATAATTGTGTAGCCAGTCACATCCTCAGAGATCAAAAGAGCCTTTAAGAGAGAAACTTCTAGGCTGATTTTAGGAACAGGAATCAATGTGAAGTTACATGTTTAGCACATTAACTCAATGCTAGGAGAATGTACTCTTTTCCTTCCTTTAAGATGTTTGGAATAATGACAAAAATTGATGAAGACATGAGAATTAAGCCAAGTTCTGTAGGGACAGGTTGGGTATATTGCCAATTTCTCATTGTTTAACCATCATTCCTTGACTGCCCTTCAAGGACTAATGAATATTGGTGAATCTACCTCTCTTAAATCTTTGCCAACTCCTCCTTCTTATCTGCCTATATTTCTGGAATATTTTTCTGCTCTACTCAACTAATAAATTGCAGTGGTGTATGATTTCATGTTAATGCTTGGCTATGAGCTCTTTGAGGGTTGTTCATATCTTATTTATCTTCATCTGTTCTATGAGTTAGAATCCTCAACCTTAAACTTATATACTGTGTTACATAACTGGAAACCCAGATACAGAACAGAAAGCTGAGTTAATCTGGTGGTACTGCCCTGTTTCCCTATAGTTCTTTTGACTCTTGGCTTTTCTGTCTTTAAGCTGGTGGCAAGATGTGGGCAGCAGTTATAAACTTCACATCCATCTATGGCCATAATCAAAGCAAAAGGTCTTCCTGGTGGCTCAGTGGTAAAGAATTGCCTGCAATGCAGGAGTCGCAGGAGACACAGGTTCAATCCCTGGGTCAGAAAGATCCCCTGGAGTGGGGTATGGCAGCCCAGCCTACTCCAATATTCTTGCCTGGAGAATCCCGTGAACAGAGGAACCTGGTGAGCTACAGTCCAGAGGGTCACAAAGAGTAGGACACAACTGAAGCAGCTTAGCACACATGCAAGCCTTTCCTGTGATGATTTCTTCAGACCAAGGAAGAGCTTTTCCAGAAGCCTACAAATAACCTTCTTAGTCTCAGTGGCCAATGAGGAATAAGTCGCAGTCAAGATGAATGAGTTTACCATGGTTGTCTATTATCCCATGCAGGACTATAAGGAAGAAAGATCACAATGTTCTCCACCCAGGTCCAAAGCCTACTATAGAACTTGAGGCTTAGATAATGCTCAATGAGTTTTTTTTTTTTTTTTGAGTAAATAAGTGAACTACAATGACCCACTGCCTAATAAGCCCTTTTCAGAACTTCTGTATTTATAATCAGCACCATTTCCTTGGCTTGGCACTTAATTATATATTTTGTATTGTTCTTTGATGGTGCCATATGTGTTAGTCTTGTTTTAAGAATTTGTATTAACTATCTAAAGGCAGGATCCATAGCAAATAAATGTTAATTGATCAAATGAATCTTGCTTTCTTGGTATGCTCTCAAGTGTGAGACCAAGAGTGGACATGTAAGACATGTAATGGTTTATTTGTGAACTTTACTCTGCAGTGAGGAGCAAGACACATGTTTCTCTGATAGGAAACCAGGTAAAAAGGAGAAAAGTTCTTGTTATATTTAATTTAACTAAAGCTGTATGGAATTCAATTTAAATTTAGGATGAAGCCAACAAGAAATTAATCACTGGGATAAGAATGTCATATGTGTGTGTTAGTCGCTCAGTTATGTCTGACTTTTTGTGACCACATGGACTATAACCTACCAGGCTCCTCTGACCATGGAATTCTCCAGGCAAGAATACTGGAGTGGGTTGCCATTCCCTTCTCTACAGGATCTTCTCAACCCAGGGACCAAACCCAGGTCTCCTGCACTGCAGGCAAATTCTTTACCATCTGAGCCACCAGGGAAGCCCAAAGACTTGCCTCGCTCTGCATCAGGCACAGAGCATCTGTTTAACAGCAGTGTGGTCAGAACTGGTCATGGAGCAACAGACTGGCTCCAAATAGGGAAAGGAGTGTGTCAAGGCTGTATATTGTCACCTGCTTATTTAACTTATATGCAAAGTACATCATGAGAAACGCTGGGATGGAAGAAGCACAAGCTGGAATCAATATTGCCGGGAGAAACATCAATAACCTCAGATATGCAGATGACACCACCCTTATCACAGAAAGTGAAGAGGAACTAAAAAGCCTCTTGATGAAAGTGAAAGAGGAGAGTGAAAAAGTTGGCTTAAAGCTTAACATTCAGAAAACTAAGATCATGGCATCTGGTCCCATCACCTCATGGGAAATAGATGGGGAGACAGTGGAAACAATGTCAGACTTTATTTTTGGGGGGCTCCAAAATCACTGCGGATGGTGACTGCAGCCATGAAATTAAAAGATGCTTACTCCTTGGAAGGAAAGTTATGACCAACCTAGATAGCATATTAAAAAGCAGAGACATTACTTTGCCAACAAAGGTCTGTCTGGTCAAGGCAATGGTTTTTCCAGTGGTCATGTATGGATGTGAGAGTTGGACGGTGAAGAAAGCTGAGCGCTGAAGAAATGATGCTTTTAAACTGTGGTGCTGGAGAAGACTCTTGAGAGTCCATTGGACTGCAAGGAGATCCAACTAGTCCATCCTAAAGGAGATCAGTCCTGGGTGTTCATTGGACGGACTGATGCTGAAGCTGAAACTCCAATACTTTGGCCACCTCATGCGAAGAGTTGACTCATTGGAAAAGACCCTAATGCTGGGAGGGATTGGGGGCAGGAGGAGAAGGGGATGACAGAGGATGAGATGGCTGGATGGCATCACCGACTCGATGGGCATGAGTTTGAGTAAACTCCTGGAGTTGGTGATGGACAGGGGGGCCTGGCGTGCTGCGATTCATGGGGTTGCAG
Organism: Odocoileus virginianus; assembly: GCF_023699985.2. Lineage (NCBI taxonomy): Eukaryota > Metazoa > Chordata > Mammalia > Artiodactyla > Cervidae > Odocoileus > Odocoileus virginianus. Next base: position 33,222,783 of record NC_069688.1, read on the forward strand.
AGTCATACACGACTGAGCTACTGAACTCAACTGAATTGATGCTTTCTTCACTGTCTGCCGGAGTGAGCCTGGCCTGGGTCATCAGATGTAAAGAACCTGGGAGTGGAACAGCATTGAGACAATGAACTGCCCCAGGTTGACTACAGTATCCACATGGCCATAGAGGTGGCAGAAAAAGTGCCTCACAGTTGTTGACACTTATTGAGCAGTGCTACAGTGTCAGGCATTGTTTATTTGTTTTGCATATAAACCATTTTGTCTTCTCGACAATTCCAGGAGGTAGATGCCATTATGAGCACCATTTTTCGGTTAAGAACATTAAGGTTTAGAGAATTAAAATGGCTTGCCCAGGGTCATACTGTTAGTAAATGGTAGTGTGAGGATTTAATCTATGCTATTTCCCACTGCTAAAGACGGTCTTGAGTTCAAAGCTAGATGCACAGAGCCAGGAGAGGTCAAAAACCAGGTTTAGAAGGTTAAAACAAGGGGACTTCCCTGGTGGTCCAGTGGTTAAGAATCTGCCTTGAACTGCAGGGGACTCAAGTTCGATCCCTGTTCGGGGAGCTGAGATCCCACATGCTCTGGGGCAACTAAGCTCGAACACCACTGCTACCGATCCCACGTCAAAGATCCCAACACAGCCAAGTAAATAAATAAATATTTTTTAAAAAAGAAAATTGAAACCAGGAAAATTATCAATGGCTCAGGAAGAAAGATTGAGGTGAGTAAGAGCAAATTGTTCAGGACTTAGTACAAAAAAAATAATACAAAGCATTGAACGAAGCTGGTCTTTTATTTGAAGCCAAGCATAAGATATGTTGAAAGAAGGTGTCTTAATAGCTTGAATTTATTATATAGAGCTTGATAGTCTTTGCTCTCTTACAAACTTTGATCTAGCTAAGATGATGTGGACATCATGTATATGAAATGGGGCTTCCCTAGTAGCTCAAACAGTAAAGAATCTGCCTGCAGTGCAGGAGACCTGATTTCAATCCCAGGGTCAGGAAGATCCCCTGGAGAAGAGTATGGCAACCCACTCTGATATCCTTGCCTAGAGAATTCCATGGACAGAGGAGCCCGGCAGGCTACAGTCCGTGGGTTCTCAGAGTTGGACACAACCGAGTGACTAACACTTTCACTTTCATATATGAAATATTAGTAAATTATGCAAGAAAATAGGTACTCAAGGGCAACTGAATGGCATATGGACTATAAAGAGATTGTATGAGAGGTCTTTTTCTATGTTGTCATCATTCTGTATTTTATATGGATTGGATTCACAGGCAAAAACTGGGCATTGTCTTCCCTAGAGTTAGATGTTCCAAGTGCCAGGGACTATTTCCCTTCAGTCTATGGAAAGAATCTGCCTGTAATGCAGGAGACCCCAGTTTGATTCTTGTGTCAGGAAGATCCCCTGGAGAAGGGATGGGCTACCTACTCCGGTATTCTTGGGCTTCCCTTGTGGCTCAGCTGGTAAAGACTCCGCCTTTAATGTTGAGGACCTGGGTTCGATCCCTGAGTTGGGAAGATCCCTTGGAAAAGGGAAAGGCTATCCACTCCAGTATTCTGGCCTGGAGAATTCCATGTATAGTCCATGGGGTCGCAAAGAGTCCAACGCGACTGAGTGACTTTCACTTTCACTTATGGAAATATCTTTATGAGCGGCACTTTTTTTTCATTTATTTTTATTAGTTGGAGGCTAATTACTTTACAATATTGTAGTGGGTTTTGTCATACATTGACATGAATCAGCCATGGATTTACATGTATTCCCCTTCCTGATCCCCCCTCCCACCTCCCTCTCTACCCGATCCCTATGAGCGGCACTTTAAGAAGGCAGGAACACAGCAGCTCTGGCTTGCCTGGCTGAAGCATGCCCAACGGTGCTGGATCATGGAAACCTTCTCACCCTGTTTGCAGTGTTGCCTGACCCTGCTTGTTGAATGTTGTTCATGTGGGCCTTCTGTGAGAAGGCTTATTTCCTTTACTGTATTTGGCTGAGACAGCAGTACCGTGGGTGGCTTCAGTATTAAGTTTGGAGCAAAGGAAATATTGCAGTGCATGCCAACTATTGAATTTTATTTTTAAAAGCTACTTTTCACAGAACTGAATATCTTGACCCTCCCTGGTTACAGCAGACCCATCACACATGGGAATTGGTAGAAGGTGGGTGACTTGAGTATCCTTTAGTGACAAGTACATTTTCTTTATAGGACTAATCTCAAGAGATAACACTTCCTTTTGGGGATGCTTATCTCTCAAAATCTTTTTTATGGCTCCCCCCAACCCCCTGTTCTCATTTCTAGCACTGTTTTAGCATCATGACAAGCTTTGTGACTGAGGTAGATTGCTTTGCTTTGTGAAAGAGCAGATGTATTTTGTGGTTTCACACTCAAGTGTCCTGTCCTCTGCATGACCACTGGGATGAAATAGTTCAATTGTAAATCTGGGAAGTGGGGTTGATGGAGAAAAGCAAGACCACCAAAAGCTTAACCCTGTGACCTTCAGAAAAGCATTCACTTATCTTCCCCTTCAAATGGTTCTAGATGATACAGGATGAGAGCATCCTTGGAAGATGTAGTGAGACAAATGATGAGGCATGTAAGACACTCAAGATGTCTGCAGGTATGAGGCCTTGGAGCATCAGTGGCACCATTACCCTCCACTGGTCCTCAGGCTTTATTTCTTAGTTGCAACAATGCCCAGATTTTTAGGAGATGAGTACACTCCAGAATTCTTGCCTGGGAAATTCCATGGCCAGAGGAACCTGGTGGGTTATAGTCCATGGGTTTGCAAAGAGTTGACACAACTTAGCAAGTAAACAACAACAAGAAACACTCATGACTTAGAGTACAGTAGGTAGAAATTCCAGGTCTCGAGTGCAAAGGCAAAGCTGACCCACTGAGTGTGAGAGGAGAAGGCGTATCTGTTTTCTCAGCTGTAGCAGGGAAATCCTGATGTAGCTCCGTGAAGGCTACAGGCAGGATCAATGTGCTAGTGTGGTTGCGGCGTCAGGGAAGTGTGTCATAGTGTTTTGGCTTGTGGGTGGTCTGCCTTCCCCCTCCTCAGCTTTGGCTCGTAGACCTGGAGGCCTCTCTCTCCAACAAGACTGTGAATGGCCAAGCTGCCTGCTGGGAAGGACTTTGGAAGCCTTACAAAGCATGCTCTCTATCAGATACCCGCTAGGGCAAGTTTTGCTCAGGATTGCTATCAAGTTGGCTGTATCTTCCTTTGAAATGTGCTTTAAGAACTGATGTACTGATTTTTTAAAAATTCTATTTATTTATTTTTGGCTGCACTGGGTCTTTGTTGCTGTGCACAGGCTTTCTCTAGCTGCAGAGATTGGGGCCACTCTCTAGTTGCAGTGCTTCTTCTTCCTGTAGTGGCTTTCATGTCCTAGAGGCCACTGCATCTTCAGGCAGGTGCAACTTCTGGTTGCAGTGGCTTCTCTTGCTTCCGAGTATTGGTTCTAGGATACAAGGGCTTTAGTGATTGTGCACGTGGGCTCAGTAGTTGTGGCGCCGCGGCTCTAGAGTGTGGGTTCAGTAGTTGAGTCACATGGGCTTAGTTGCCCCTCATTATGTGAGATCTTCTCGGACCAGGAATCAAATCGGTGTCCCTGGCATTGCAAGGCAGATTCTTGGCCTCTGTGCCACCAGGGAAACTCGATATATTTGATTTTTGACTTTGCTTAACATTGGGTATTAACTCAATGCTCAGTCTTGTTGGCTGTTAGTGCTCTTTGGAGAGAAGTCCTCACGGTAAGGCTGCGTCCCAACCCTTTAAACGTCTGTTTGTACTCAGGTGCTTGAAATGAGAAGGGTGTGAGGAGCACCTTTGAAGGTTTAAATGTTTCAGAACTTTGAAATGATTTCAAGGATACTTTAACTCCATGTAAATAAGATTTCAGAAAAGGTAGAGCCTAAGAGAACAATACGCTCTGGGTCCAAAATTCATAATTATCAACTAAAGACAAAAGGATGCATATAGCTTTGATGATTATTTATATATGTGTACATTTATTTATTGGTATCCAGTCTCCAGCAGGGAAGACATGAGAAAGGAAGGTGAACATGTGAAGATCCCAGAATTCATTGACAGAAAGGTCCTGTTCTCTTTTCCCAAGACTGGACCCTGAGAAGTCACCAGGTGTGAGGGATAAGTCACACGTCGAGTCGAGGTTGAGGTGGACGGGACCGGACATATGGAAAAGCCAGAAACTGTAGAGTAAAAGTGCCGTGGATCAAAAGCAGGTAGCAGGTCTCAGGATAAATGTAACTTCAGAGCCATCTGGCCTCTAGGAGATGTTCACAGCCTCTCTCCTACTCCAAGTTCCAATTTTTACCCTCAGGGAGAAATACTGGTAAAGGATTAAGATCAAGGTCATTTATTGTGCCTCACTGCTAGAGGTTGGAACATCTTTCCTAACAAAGAGGATGAGCCCTGGGTCCCCTGTGGCAGAAGTTTCTCTGCAGTCCTCTGGCATCTCCTGGAATCTTATTTTCTTTCTTTCTTTCTCAAGACATATGCAGAAGGAAGGCCTGAATTATAGGTTCAGGAATTGACCTGCTCTAGCAATGTCCTGGAGTTGACGACTAGACCAGCTGAAAAGGACAGATGCTAACTCTCTAGCTTGTCTTGGCCTTGACGTGATTTTCTGTGGATCTGCTTTCCCTCTTCATGGCTATGGGCCCAGGGGAAGAAGAGGAGAGGATTGCCTTTATCCTAGACAGGCCTTCACATTGTCCAGCTTTGCTCTTTGAGAACTGCAGATGGAGATTAATGTTGGAGCTTAATTCTCATGGAATAAAATGTCTGTGTTACACTTTTCTTCTCTGTACTTATCTTCTTGGGTTCCTTGTGGAGGGCATTTGTAGAAGGGCAGGATTCAAGGATTTGGGATTCTGTATCTTGGCCAAATACAATTTTCTCAATGTCTTCCTGTCATGTCATGATTTATGGCCCACGGAAACTGAAGAGGCAGAACAAAGAGTTTGGACACAAGGGCAGGATGCCAGCAACTAGGAGAACCATAGAAATTTAGAAAAATTGGTCATTCATTCTCAATCATTCAAAAAATATATATGTTGGTGCTGTGTAAAATGGAATTACAGATTTACCTAAAATGGGATCCCATTTGTTGAAGGGTTCACTATTTAGCAGGGCAAATGTACTTACAAGTGAATATTTATCATCAGTGGGAGACGTGCCATATTGAAGAGGAGTTTGTAGTAAGTTACAACCACTGGGCAGAGCTCCAAACTCTCCCTCCCCAAACCCTGCCCCATTCTCCACTCCTTCCTGTTTTTCTATCTTTGTAGTTATAATTTTTAATATCTGTAAATATATAATGCATTCCCCTGGATGTAAAAATTCAGCTGCTGAAAGCTTTCTCAAAGCCAATGTGGGGGTGGTAGATGGTAAAGACCAGTCCAACCCTGGGCTCCATTTTCCTTTAGTCTCTTCTTCTTGGACTTCTTTTTTTCTTTCAAAGGCACTGGTTATACATACAACCAAATAATAGGTGTGGTTCTCAGGGGAAAAGGAGAAAGGACAGAATAAGGGATGTTAATGCCAACACGGGCACATTCTTGACATGTCATGTGACCTAGGCTGGCTCACCAAGAGTGAGTACTGGCATATGGGGACCAAGCCTCAACCAGCAAGAACGTTGCCTTCTCCTGGACTCATCACCTGTGAACATCAGGGAGGTTGCCTGCGACAGGATAGAGGGTTGGTCGTTTCCTCACTGGGGACTCCAGATCTCCAATGGAGCGGAAATGGGTGGGTTGTGATTGGAGATAAACCAGGGATGAGAATCCTGTTAAATACGATGTGTTGAAGAGAATGGATTCCTTTTCCTTTCCCTCCCAGAAGAGAGAAGTTGTCCGTTGCTTGGCATCTACATCTCAAAAATAATAAAAGTATACTTGGGAGTTTGGGAAGATAATGTCTAAAGACTGTGGAAAGATTAATAGGAGCCCTTTATCCCTGCTGGCAGCAACAATAGCAAAGAAACAGCCCACCAAAAAACAAGGCCCAGTCTACCAGTGTAAAGTTTCAGCGAGCCAAGATAACTTGCCTCTAGAAAACCACTGTACAACATTGTATCTGTAGTCAACAGTAATGTTTAAACTTGTGTTTAGAGGGTAGCTCTCATGTTAAGTTCTCTTACCATAATAAAATAAAATTTAAAATAAATAAATGAGATTTCCTTGGTGGCCCAGTAGTTAAGAATCTGTGCTTCTATTGCAGAGGATATGGGTTTGATCCCTGCTCCAGGATCTAAGCTCCTACATGCCACATGGGATGGCCCAAAAATAAATAGATGAAAATAAATTTTTAAAAATGCATAAAGACAAAGGGAACAAAGGGAAATGCAAGGTGCAGATTGTGAGGTTGGGTCAACAATGCCTTCCTGGTGTGAAGGAAGCGTGTCCTGGGTGGAAGAGGTTTTAGCAGTAGAGGACTGGTTGGAAGCCTAATTCTACCACTTACTGGATGACACATCTTGGGAAAGTGACTCAACTTCTACAAGACTGTTTCCTCATCTGTTGCATACTGTTATCTCTAGTCTCAGAGAGCTGTTACATGGACAAAATGATATGCTATATGTCTGTGCATGCATGCTCAGTCACTTCAGTCATGTCTGTCTTTTTGTGACCCTGTTGGCTGTAGCCCGCCAGGCTCCTCTGTCCATGAGATTCTCTAGGCAAGAGTACTGGAGTGGGTTGCCATTCCCACCTCCAGGGGATCTTCCTGACCCAGGGATTGAACCTGAGTCTCCTACATTGCAAGTAGGAGATTCAGGTTTACCGCTGAGCCACCTGGGAAGCCCAATATGCTAAATACCTATATATATATATATATATTATAATACATATACATACATACATATATACATACATACATATACATAATACATATAATACATATATATAGATATAGATATAGATATAGATATAGATATATATACATACACAGCCCTGGCACAGTCCCTGGCATTTAGAAAGAGCTGAATAAATGATGCTTTTGCTGTTGTGATTAAAAGATAGCCTTGTTGGGGATAGCACTGCCTGAGTCAGCCTTCTCAAACTCTCAGTGGAGAGGATGAGGCAGGCTATGTTCCTCTTCCTGGTTCAGAAAGGTGGATATTGGACTGGAAAAGCAGAGTTCACATCTTTTCTGGGTTTTAGGTTCAAACTCCTGTTTTGGTTTTCTAAAGCTGCCTAACAAACTACCCCAAAACAGTGATTTATTTATTTATTTTTTTGTATAATGTCTAACAGGTAGCTTTTTATTTTATTTATTTATTTTTATTAGTTGGAGGCTAATTACTTCACAATATTGTAGTGGTTTTTGTCATACATTGACATGAATCAGCCATGGATTTACATGTATTCCCCATCCTGATCCCCCCTCCCACCTCCCTCTCCGCCCGATCCCTCTGGGTCTTCCCAGTGCACCAGGTCTGAGCACTTGTCTCATGCATCCAACCTGGGCTGGTGATCTGTTTCACCCTAGATAATATACATGTTTCGATGCTGTTCTCTTGAAACATCCCACCCTCGCCTTCTCCCACAGAGTCCAAAAGTCTGTTCTATACACCTGATTTAAAATGACACTTATTGATTTATTCATTATTCTGCAATTTGGATAGGACTTAGCAGGATCAGCTCACCTCTGCTCTGTGTCACATTGGCTGCCATGGCTCACCTGGGGTTCAAGTGGGGCTAGAGGGTTTTCTTCCAAGATGGTTCACTAGTGAGTTGATGTTGGCTGTTGTGGGAGCTTGACTGGGACTTTCGGTGAGGACCTCCATTCTCCTCATGTGGTTAATTTGGTCTTCTCTCAGCATGGTGACTGGGTTTTGAGAAGGTGTATCCCCAAAGCACACATTCCAAGGGGACAAACCTCTCCTTTCACCAAGCTTTCTAATATCCCATTGGCCAAAGCCAGTTGCATGACCAAGGCTAGGAAGTTGAAGAGGTGGAAGAAGGAGGGGATGACACCAGTCATGGGTGACATCATTCATGGTTCATTGGTGGCCACCAAAGTAAGGTTCACTAAAAACAAAAAAAGTGAGATGTAAGAATTTACAACCAAAATTCTGAATTCAGAGCAGATTCTCTATCCACTAGCTTCTATTGTTCATTGTAACTGATTCTTATGAATTATTCTTTGGATTGATGCACTCACAATCTTCAAATACCCCTGGAAGATGCCAAGCAGGCTTTGCTAATGTGCTACTTCCGTCTCCCTTCATTTTCCAAAATATAAATATTTTAGATGAATGTACAAGGAGTCTAGGGCTGGTTGGATCAATCAGTTAGGTCTAATACGTGCATTTTTGTGAGTCTGAATTGAACCGTCTAAAAACATCCTCAGATCTGCTCACCTCCCCCTGTTCACTCTGTATGAACAAGTTTTTAAAAAATTTTATTGACAAGGAATGAATTCTCTGAAACCAGCTGCAGAACCATTGTATTTTACCAGTAGGGGCACATTACCTGAATAAATGAATAAAATACTTTATTTGCAAGAGGGAAAAAAATCCATTTAGTGATTGAAACAACTTTCTCTTTTATAGCTAGTAGTATTAATTAGCCTCCCTTTTCTCTCCCCTTTTAAAAAGAGCATGTTTTAATTGTTACCTTTTTCCATATCCTTTTTTTATGTCTGCAGTTTCCAAATTGATACCCGGCCTACTAGTAAGATCTTAAAAATAGGCTTGCATTACTTTTGAGAAAGACAGTTTTCAATGAATTAAAAATTATTTCATTTCAAAACTTAGAAACCTACTGTGAATCCCGAACCTAATACTTATGTTCTCTAATTGCATGAAGGAGGAATGCAGAAATAAATTTGGTTGAATGTGTAATTGGCATGCTTGTAGTAAGATTACTGTTTCAGCCTCTTGTACTTCCCAGGGAATGTACAGAAGTCTCAACTTCCACCAAAAGCTTTTGAATTCTTTGGCATCAAGTGGTTTAGGAGTGGAAACATGCAGAGAGCAAGTGGGGTACCCACTGGTGGGCTAAAGGAAGAAAAGGTGAGAGCACCCTCCCTTGGGGTCCTCTCCAGATTTCTTTGTCTAGAGGAAGTAGTGCTTGCATATGTTCCCTGTTTCTTATTTCTCCTAGAGCTAGAGACCTGAAAACAGCTGTAACATTCCCACACAATCAAAACTGTGTTGCTTTCTCCTTTTTTCCTCCAAATGAACCTCCTTCTTTGCCAGAGACCTGCCTCAATATGCATTACTGTAAAGAAGGGGAGGTGGGAGGGGGGATCGGGATGGGGAATACATGTATATCCATGGCTGATTCATGTCAATGTATGACAAAAACCACTACAATATTGTAAAGTAATTAGCCTCCAACTAATAAAAAAAATAAAAAAATAAAGAAGGGTATTGTTGATTAAGCCCTTAGATTACTGGAAGGGGGACCCATTCCAGGGCTTGAGAATAGGCTCTTCTCTAGCACACTGAAATGAATTGTCCAAGGAGACACACATGTTGACACAGCAAGAGATTCTGTTGGGAAGGTGGGGAGCACCAGGGCAAGGGAACCCAGGAGAGCATTGTTGCCATGCGGCTCATAGTCTTGGGTTTTATAGCCATGAGGGTAGCTTTCCAGACTGTCTCTGGCCAATCGTCTTGCTTGTGCTTATATTTGGTCCCATTCAAGGCTCTTCCTGGGGGCACACACATCTCTTTGTCAGATGATTTCTAGCACAAGAATTTCTGAGAAGTTGGTGTGTGTATGCTAAGTCGCTTCAGTCATGTCTGACTCTTTGTGACCCCGTGGACTGTAGCCTGCCAGGCTCCTCTGTCCATGGGATTCTCCACACAAGAATACTGGAGAGGGTTACCATTTCCTTCTCCAGGGGATCTTACCAACCCAGGGATCTAACCCGTGTCTCTTACAGTTCCTGCATTGGCGGACAAGTTCTCTACCACTGCGCCACCTGGGAAGCCCTCGGACAATATTATGGGCTGATGTCTCCTCCCTCCTATTGACCCCTCCCAGATTCTCCTGGCTGGTGGTAGTTTATCAGTTCTGCATTCCCTATTTGGGTCCTCTTGTTGTGAGACAATGCATGCAAGTGGCGATTATCCTGCCTGGCCAGGGCGGGTGGTTTCAGTCAATGGTTCCCTAACACTTATGGGAACTTGGACTGGATGATGCTGCTTACATGTATTATCTCTCAACTCTAAGAAGTAGATGTCAATATTTTTCTCTTACAGATGTGGAAAATCAAGACATAGAAATGTTCGGTGATTGGTCTAAAGTCACACAGCTTGGTTCTGAGCTTAATTCTAAAGTCTGTTTTTTCAATCATTACTTTATTGCCTTTCATGTTAGTAAGGGGAAAGTTACCCAAACACCGAAGGTTCCGTTTCCCTGTGTAGGTAACTTCTCCTAGGAAAGACATGCTTTGGAGGCAGGATAGTACTTTTGAGAGCATAATTTGGGACCAGCATATGCCAGATCTTTCTTTGGTTGTCTGTGTGACTGTGGGCAACTGTTTCATTTCTCTGAGCTGCAGTGGTCTTGTGTACCAAGTAAGAATCATAGAGGAGCACACTGTAATGGATAAGACTGTGACCTACTTAAAAATGAAGTAATAGTACATGCTACTACATGGATGAACCTTGAAAATATGATGCTAAGTGAAAGGAGCCAGTCAAAAAAGACTATTATATAATGTCCAGAAGGGGAAAATCTATAGAGACAAAAAGTAGATTCGTAGTTGCCTAGAGCTGAGAAGAGAGGGGGAAATTGGGAGGTGACAGCTAAATGATATAGGACTTCTTTCTGGAGTAGAGAAAATGTTTTAAAATTTGGTATGGTTGTGTATCTCTATGACTATGCCATTAGCCACTGATGCACACTTTAAATGGTGAATTGTGTGGTATGTGAATTGTTGTTTGTTGTTTAGTTTCTAAGTAGTGTCTAACTCTTTGCGACCCCGTGGACTGCAGCATGCCAGGCTTCCCTGTCCTTCACTATCTCCCAGAGTTTGTTCAAGCGCATGTCCATTGAGTCGGTAATGTTATCTAACTATCTCATCCTCTGTCACCCCCTTCACCTTTTGCCTTCAATCTTTCCCAGCATCAAGGTCTTTTCCAATGAGTTGGCTCCTGGCATCAGGTGACCAATGTATTGGAGCTTCAGCATCAGTCCTTCCAAAGAATATTTATGGTTGATCTCCTTTAGCATTGCCTGGTTAGATATCCTTGTTGTCCAAGGGACTCTCAGGAGTGTTCTCAGCACCACAATTCAAAAGCATCAATTCTTTGGTGCTCAGCCATCTTTATAGTCCAGTTCTCACATCTGTACATGACTACTGGAAAAACCCCATTAATGGGGCGTCTATGCCTCAGCATCCTCACTTGTAAGATTGGGATCAGAGTACCTACTCCATGGGGTTGTTGAGAAGATTGAATGCACTAAAGTAAACAAAAGCATGGAACAGCATATGGCACCCATAAACTCTTTTGGTTTTGACTGGGGTATTTTTAAAATTGGGGTATAGCTGCTTTTGCTACAATACTGGAAAAGGTCAATTTTTAATTCTAATCCCAAAGAAAGGCAATGCCAAAGAATGTTCAAAGTACTGCACAATTGCACTCATTTCACACACTAGCAAAGTAATGCTCAAAACTCTCCAAGCTGGGCTTCAACAGTACATGAACGGAGAACTTCCAGATGTTCAAGCTGGATTTAGAAAAGGCAGAAGAACCAGAGATCACATTGCCAACATCTGCTGGATCATCACAAAAGCAAGAGAATTCCAGAAAAACATCTACTTCTGCTTCATTGACTACACTAAAGCCTTTGACTGTGTGGATCACAACAAACTGTGGAAAATTTTTAAAGAGATGGGAATACCAGACCACCTTACCTCCCTCCTGAGAAATCTGTATGCAGGTCAAGAAGCAACAATTAGAACCAGACATCGAACAATGGACTGGTTCCAAATTAGGAAAGGAGTAGATCAAGGCTGTATATTATCACCCAGCTTATTTAACTTATATGCAGGGTATATCATGCGAAATGCCAGGCTGGATGAAGCACAAGCTGGAATCAAGATGCTTGGGAGAAATATCAATAACCTCAGTTATGCAGATGACACCACCCTTATGGCAGAAAGCAAAGAGGAACTGAAGAGTCTCTTGATGAAAGTGAAAGAGGAGAGTGAAAAAACTGGATTAAAAATCAACATTCAAAAAACAAAGATCATGGCATCTGGTCCCATCACTTCATGGCAAATAGATGGGGAGACAGTGGAAACAGTGACAGACTTGACTTTCTTGGGCTCCAAAATCAGTGCAGATGGTCATTGCAGTCATGAAATTAAAAGACGCTTGCTCCTTGGAAGAAAAGCTATGACCAACCTAGACAGAATATTAAAAAGCAGAGACATTACTTTGCTACAAAGATCCATCTAAACAAAGTTATGGTTTTTCCAGTAGTCATGTATGGATGTGAGTGCTCAGTCACTTCAGTTGTGTCTGACTCTTTGCGACCCTGTGGCCTGTAGCCCACTGGGCTCCTCTGTCCATGGGATTCTTCAGGCAATAATACTGGAGTGGGTTGCTGTTTCCTTCTCCAATGGATGTGAGAGTTGGACCATAAAGAAGGCTGAACAGCGAAGAATTGTGATGTTGGAGAACTGAACTGTGAGAACACCACTGAACTGTGTTGTCGGAGAAGACTCTTGAGGGTCCCATGGCCTGCAAGGAGATTAAACCAGTCAATTCTAAAGGAAATCAGTCCTGATTATTCATTGGAAGGACCAATGCTGAAGCTGAAACTCCAATACTTTGGCTACCTGATGCGAAGAACTGACTCATTAGAAAAGGCCCTGATGCTGGGAGAGATTGAAGGCAAATGAAGAACAGGGTGACAGAGGATGAGATGGTTGGATGGCATCACTGACTCAGTGGACATGAGTTTGAGTAAGCTCTGGGAGATGGCAAAAGATAGGGAAGTCTGGCACGCTGCAGTCCATGGGGTCTCAAATAGTTGGACAGGACTGAGCGACTGAGCAACAACATAGTTGCTTTGAATTCTCAGATGGCTCAGTGGTAAAGAACCTGCCTGCCACTGCAGGAGTCTCTAGAGCTGCAGGTTTGATCCCTGGGTCAGGAAGGTCCCCTGTAGGAGGAAATGGCAACCCACTCCAGTATTCTTGACTGAGCACGCATGCTCCAATAGTTGTTTTACAATGTTGTATTGGTTTATGCTTACAATGAAGTGAATCAGCTATATATACACATATATATGGAGAAGGAAGTGGCAACCCACTCTAGTATTGGTGCCAGGAGAATCCTATGGAAAAGGAGCCTGGTGGGCTACAGTCCATGGGGTCACAGAAGAGTCGGACACGACTTAGTGATTGAACAACAATACATATATCTCTTCCCTCTTGAACCTTCCTCCCACTCCCTTACCCCATCGGTGCTCTGTGGTAACAGAGCACCGAGATGAACTCCCTGTGCTATATAATACTTAAGGTTCCCAATAGATAGCTGTTTTACACATGGTAGTGTGTGTATGCAAAAAGTGTCATGTTTCTATTATCAATATTAATTTAGTACAACATCTGACCTATGAGAAATGTTTTGTAACTGGCAGCTATTGGTAATAGCAACTAGGACATCACTGTTTAAGGGAATTATTCTGAATTTTAGAAATCCTGTGATGGGACTGCTTTTGGAAATCAACCACAATGGATCTAAAGAGTGTTCTGCTCATCCTGCTGAGAAGCTCTGAGTTTTGGGTTCGAGTCTTACTATCTTGACTCTGTGCCCCTGATCACATGGACAGGCATTCAACGGTGTTTGACATCACCACCGTCGTCGGGAAAATCCCAGGGGTGACTTCATCCTGTCAGCCCCTGAAGCTTTGTGCCTGTGGGCCTGCCCAGTCCCAGGCTGGATGGGAGCGTCCTCTCACCACCTGTGAAGCTCTCTCAGGAAAGAGATGCTGGGACTTACCTGGTGGTTAAGACTCCCTGCTTCCAATGTAGGAAATGTGGGTTCAATCCCTGGCTGGAGACCTAAAATCCCACATGACACGTGATGTGACCAAAAAATAAGACTTCTTAAAAAAAATAAAAAGGAAAGAGATGCTAAAACCCTCCTCCCAGCTTCTCAATATTTGAATTCCTCAGCGCTGACTTGCACACACTTGCAATCTGTTCCTTTTTCTGGCTTAGCTTCAGGAAAACTTTGAAGCCAACATGTTGCCTAAGAGTGATAATCGACTTCATTCAGGCTACAAGTAACACTTACCCCTTCTGTTTCCTTCAGATGAACTGTGCTCTGTTTTCTTCTTAAACGGTTAGCATTGTTTCTCAGATCCTGTCAAGAGCAGACGGTGATAAAAACCTTAACTTAATGAAAACATAAACATTTTGGCATCGCAACCTTGTAATATGTGGAAAGTCAAAATGATGTAAGGGGAATTATTTTTTAATTCCTCAACATGAAGGTCATTCAGAACCTACATAGATGACTCAAAGCCAAAGAAAGTTTAAGGAGGAAGACAAAGACCAGGACCCAGCTTCTTCACTGTGTTCATGAAACTTTGGGGAGATTTGAACATCCTTAGCTACTTGAGAGCAGACTGGAAGCCCATGCCTTTGGCGAGGCTCATCACTTACCTTGTTATTTACCGGGAGGGAAGTTGAGTGCTGTATGAATGACTGACAGAGCTGGGCCTTTTACTGGGCTGCTTTTTTTTTTGAAATGGGTTGAGTTCCTGTGAAATCCTTCATTCCTCACATGGCCGCAGTGAATCATCACTGGAGCCAGATCCGTCATGGAATGCCAGGAGCCTGATACAGGCTGATGCATTGCCTTGGCCAAGAAATCTGGGAAAGCGGCATTGTGATAAAGTTGCTTCTTATTTGACTGCCTTTCTTTTAAAATAGAAACTTCTGTTACTCACAGGAAGGTGCCAGAGGCTGTTTGCATCTCCTTTTTCTGTGCAAAGTGATTTGATTTTTAAGCAGCCTATCTTTATCATCCATTCCCAGACTTTATAATGCTGTTTTAAGGACATGGGAGTATGGCTTCTGAGCTTGAACCTTGTTGGTGTGCTGTGAGGCTGAGGGCAGAGGAATGGACCATGTGGTTTGCTTGGCTTCTGTCCTATTTGGAAACTGGAGAAGAAGTCACATTCACAGCGCAAGTTAGAGTAGTTGAATGTGCATCAATCGCTGGGACCATTTC
Source organism: Odocoileus virginianus (assembly GCF_023699985.2). Classification (NCBI taxonomy): domain Eukaryota; kingdom Metazoa; phylum Chordata; class Mammalia; order Artiodactyla; family Cervidae; genus Odocoileus; species Odocoileus virginianus. The sequence goes on from NC_069688.1 coordinate 33,238,030, forward strand.
CCTTGAAACAGCATTCATTTCAAACACTTGTATTAAGTACCTGCTAAGGACCAGGTGCTGTCCTAGGGGCTTGGGTAATTAAACATTTGATGTGGTCTCTGTGCTCCAAGGAGGAGCTAATGGCGATGTTGTAAAGGACACAGGCATGTAACTAATAGGTGTAAGTTATGTTTGGGGTGCAGAGGAAAGGGTAGGCAGTTCTACCTATGGGGTGTCAGGGAAATAGTCATATTGGAAGTGATACTTTGGAGCTTTAAAGAGGAATAAGTGTTCCTCTCATGGATGGGCTTGAAGGGCATTTTTTTCCCAATGATTCATCCCAATATGGTATCAGGGAATTTTTTTTTAATGCAACAAGGATTCTCCACAGTAAACCACAAGGACCATGCTTGATGTATCATTGGATTCCTGACAGATAGAAATCAAAGAGGGACAGTAGGGTTTGTATATGGCAACAAGATTGGACCATGGCATTCTTAACATTTGGGACTGGGTAATTTCTTTTCATGAAGGGGCTGTCCTATGCATTGTAGAATTTTTAGCAGAAACCTTGCCTCTACCCAATATATACCAATGGTACCCTACCTCCATCAGTCATGAGAACTCAAAAATGCCTTTGACATTGCCAAATGTCCCCTAAGGAGCAATATTACCCTCGATTGAGAAACTCTGGGCTGGAGAGACATTTGGAACAATTCTGGAGCTGAAGAATGGCAAGGGTGGTTGACAGAACTTTAGAAATACTAGACACATGCAGCCTACATGGGTTGGCTTGGGAGAACTGTTTATTAGTATATAAATAGCTCTTCAGAGCTACTCATCTGGAGATCTGCTTATCACATGGAGAGCAGTGTGGAGTATGGGGCTTGCCAGGAGGCGCTCGTGATAAAGAACCTGCCTACCAATGCAGGAGATGTAAGAGATATGGGTTCAATCCTTGGTCAGGAAGATCCCCTGGAGGAGAGCATGGCAATCCACTCTAGTATTCTTGCCTGGAGAGTCCCATGGACAGAGGAGCCTGGTGGGCTACAGTCCATAGGGTCACAAAGAGTTGGACATAACTGAAGCATCTTAGTAGCAGCAGGAATATAGCGAAGCAGCTTAATAATGTATTGCTGTGCTGTGCGTAGTTGCTCAGTCGTGTCCACCTCTTTGTGACCCCATGGACTGGAGCCTGCTTACCTTCCTCAGGGGATCTTCCCAAGTCAGGGATCAAACCCAGGTCTCCTGCATTGCAGGCGAATTCTTTACCACCTGAGCCACCAGGGAAGCCCAATAATGTATTAACACCTGCAATTCAGAACATCTGTTCAGATGACTTTCCACTTGGAACTCATAATTGAAATTACCTTTGGTTTCCTTAGTCTGAGTCCTAATACATTGAGGAGGTCTCTCCCAATTGGCAACCAAACCAGCTTTGCATTGCAACTTCTCTGAAAGCTACCAGCCTTTCTTTAAGAGGTGATCCCAGAGTGTCACCACATGAATTTCCCTTTTGAGTCAGACTCTCAGAAAATGTGCTCACCAAAGGTGACCAAATTCATCTGGCCATTTCTGCATGACTTGGTAAGATACAGAGGACATTTCCATTTTATAAAACAAAGTGTGCAGATCTATTCAAAGCATCAAGATAGAGGCCATTTTTTAGAGCCAACTAGTTATGGGGCATACAAATATGAGGGGCACAGAGTCTCTGTTATACAAGGGTCCTCGGAGCTAAGAGTCTTAATAGAATTCATGGTGATTTGAAAGAAGTTAATTAACCTCTCTGTATCCATTTTTTTTTCTTTGTAAAATGAGGTAATATAAATATGTATCTTTTTATGGGGTTGGTGAGAATTGAAAGGAAATCATCCAAGAATGATATCAGCAGAGTGCCTGGTATGCAGTGAGCACTTTACACATGTTAATTGAAATTTATTGTCACCAATATTTCAATGCCATCATAATACACTTGGAAGCTCTGAGAGCATCAAGACGGGATCCTTGATTGAGGGCGGACAGTGGGAATCAGCGAAGGCTCTGTAATGGGAGAAACCCAATAGGAGTCCTGAAGGATGAAGACCTAGAAGCTGGGCAGAGTGAGCAGGACAAGGGCGTGATTTCAGCCTTGCTGTTCTCTCTGCTGAGCCAACCATCCTCAGATCTTGGAAAGACTCACTGCCTCCCTCCAGTGGGACTTCGCTCAAATTTGCTTCTTTCTCATTAAGTCCTTCTACCCACATCCTGCAGTCCATGGGGTTGCAAAGAGTCGGACACGACTGAGCGTCCAAACTGAACCCACGTCCTGTGTAAAACTGAACTTTTCATTCTTTCACAGCCTATCTCCTTGCTTTATGCTTCTCCTGGGAGTATGCCACCATCTGACATTTTGCTTATTGATAATGTTTATTGTCTACTGGAAGGCAGGCTCCAGGAGGATGGAATATTTCTAAAGTTCATTCACAGCTATGTAACTACCCTCTAGATTCTAGAACAGTGCAGGGCACAGGGCCAGAGTTTAAGAAATATTTGTTAAATAAATGAATTCCAGGCATGTGGTCTGAAGCATAGGGTGAAAGAGAACATCTGTTTAGGGAAATGAAAGCAAATTGATATGGCTTAAGTATAGAATGTATGTTTTGAAGAATGAAGAAATTAGGCTGGGGAAGTAACCAGGAGCTTGATCATAGAAAGCCTTCTTTGACCTTGACCTTGACCTGAGGAACCATTTGAAGGATTTAAAGGATGGTCATAATTTTATTCTATAAAGCTCACTCTAGCATCAGTAAGGGGCTTGCCAAGGGGGTGCTAGACCTAGAAGCTGGGCAGAATGTGCAGGACAAGAAGGTGATTTCAGTCTTGCTGTTCCCTCTGTTGGACCAACCACCCCCAGATCTCTGAAAGACTCACTGCCTTTCAGACGGGAAGGATGCAAAGAAGAGGAAGCTGACTAAGGGCAAGAGGAGCAGTCACTTGACCTTGTCTGTTAAGATGAAAATGAATGAAGGTCTGACCTGGACACAGGTATTATGGATGAGGAGACGTCTTTGAAATGAGGTTGCAAAGGGCAAGAAGTTGATGGTTAATTGGATGAGGAAGGTAAATGGTGAGTGGGGAACCTAAGATTATTATTATCAAGCTTTTAGACTTGGACATTACCCAAGCAGGCAGGTGCCCAAGACTGAATCCATCTTCCAGTTTATTCTGAGACTATTTTATTTATTTATTTTGTGATTGGAGGATAAAAGCTTTTTAATGTTGTGCTGGTTTCTGCCTTCAACAATGTGAGTCCGTCATAAGTATACATATACCCCCTCCTCTTGAGCCTCCTTACCACTTCCCTCCCATCATACCCCTCTAGGTCATCACAGAGGGCCAGGCTGGCCTCCCTGTGTTATGCAGCAGCTTCCTACTAGCTATATATTTTACATGTGGTAGTGTACATATGTCACTGCTACTTTCTCAATTTTCTGGAGTAAGGTGTACAAAGACAATGCACACCTGCCCCCCCCAGCACCCCCCCCCCCCGGAATGTTTCAGGACCCCTGAGTCAGCAACAGAGGTAGCCATCCTGGTAAAATGATTCCGATTATTTTTCTTTCTGCCCATTTGCCCTATGACTCTGCTTTTGTCTTGGTTTGTATTAGACCCAGAAGCAGATACTGAGCTTAGGATTTGAGTACAAGCAATTTATTATGGAGATGATACCTGAAAACACAGATAGAGAAATAGGTACATCTAACAGAGAAGGGAAAGAAGTCAGGAATGAGTGCTTGATTGAGCAGGTGACCATTGTGAGCATCTGGGACTCAGTTCACTGATACCTCTGGGGAATTGGGTAAAATGTGGTTCTCAAAATATGGACCTAGGTGCAGCAGCATTGGCATCAGCTGTGAACATGTTAGAAGTACAGGTTCACAGGCTCCACGCTGATCTACCGTCTTAGAATCTCCAGGGAGGGAGCCCATGAAGGTATTTTAACAAATGCTCCAGGTGATTCTTCTGTATATTGAACTTTAGAATCTCTGGTATAGAATATGTCTTAGCATTAGCCCCATGGACAGCAAAAGGCTGGGTGTATTTTTTCTACCAACTCTGATTCTTTGGGGTCATTAAAAATAAAAGTAAAGAGTAAATGGGAGATGGATTGTTGTCCTGTAACCTTGAGTGAATTGATTTTTAGGTATATTCTGTGCCATGAATGCTTTCCATGGTTACACCTGAATTTGGCTTACAAGGTGATGTTTTCTAAGCACTTTGGGAAAAGTTGAAATTAGTCCTATTCTATTTTATCCCCTTGCTGGAGCCCGGCTTCACCACTTGTCACATTTCTTCTCACACTGAGACCTCTTTTCCTTGTGCTTGACCTGTGGTGAGTTGGACATCATTTATAAGAGTCATAGAGAAAAAAGAAACAAAAAAGAGAGAACAGCAATAGGTACATATTAAAGATTAAAGTTCGCATAATTGAAACAAGCTGAATGACAAAGATCCACTGGCTCTTGATGTGAAGTTTTGAGTAACCTTGGTCAGATTTCTGAAAAGTTTCAGAAGATGTCATAGACTCAGAGGTTTTTGAAACTTAGACTTCAGTTGTTGCCTAAAAACCAACCTCAGGACTGATATACTGTTTGGAATTTGACTCTTCCTTTTGTGATGAACTGTTGAATTTCCTAAAGCTTCTGAATTGCAGGATTTGATCACTACTCTCTGGCTCCTTGCATGATTTCACTTGGTTGACAGGGGGCACTCATGGGGAGAAAAACCTAATACCCAGAAGTAAATAACACACACCCAACAGAGTATTTCTCTACTCGCATTTAGCAAGGCTCCTTACATCCCAGTGTGCTGTACTTTTGTGGATGAATTTCAGATGGTAGCTGCTGAGGTGACCAAGTCATGGGCATCCTCCCTTCCCCCACATCCTAATCTCATCATTTTAATGGAAGAACATCTGCCCCTTATTCTTTGGGAACTCAAAACCGAGCCCTCCCCGGTGACAGTTAATAATAGTTAATTCTGTTGGTAACCACATCTCACTGCTTCAATCTCTTCCCCATTTTCACTCTCCCTAGAGATGTCCTCACTCACAGATCTTTAAATATCACCTTACAGTCACTCAGTCAGTCACTCAGTCATGTCCAACTCTTGCAACCCTGTGGACTACAGCCTACCAGACTACTCTGTCCATGGGATTTCCCAGGCAAGAGTACTGTAGTGGGTTGCCATTTTCTTCTCCAAGGGATCTTCCTGACCCAGGGATCGATCGACCCGTCTCCTGCATTGCAGGCAGATTCTTTACCACTGAGCCACTCGGGATTCCATGTTGATAAATTCAAATTTTCTATCTTCACCTCATTCATCTTTATCTCAGACTTCTGCTGACAGCTCCTGTGGCTGGCTCCCAAAACTCAGCTCATCTGGAAGGAGGCTCCTGATCCTCCTCAGGGGTCCTGAGTGTGCTCCTTCTGCAGCGTTTCCCATTTCTAAAGAGCATACCTCCAGCCCTGCTGTTGCTCAAGTCAGAAATTTGGGAATTGTCTTTGTCAGTTTCCTTTTCCTCATCCTCTGCATCTCTTCATTTACTTGGCTTTGTTGATTCTGTCTCTAGACTGTGTCTTGAAGCCATCTATTTTTCTCCATGTTCGTTACTCCTACAATAGAGCAACCAGTGGCCTCTGAACCGGTCTCTCAGTAGTCTGTCTGCAATCTCCTCATCCCATGGCAGCTAAGGTGAACTTTATGAACACAGAACTGATCGTGTGCCTCTCCTGCTTAAAATTCTTCAAGGACTTGCTGTAGCTTTTAAGATTAAGTTCTAAAGATCCACAAGGTCCTCTAGGATATAGCTCTCCAGCTTCAACTCTTGTTTCTCTCTTACCTCAAATTCTCTCCAAACTCAAGGTCTTTCTTTCCCCTGCTCTCAGTCTGGATAATGCCTATCTTTTTCCCAAGGAAGCTTTCCCTCATTCCACTGAACAGGTTAAAATTGTCTTGTTCATGATGTCCTGCTCATACAACTTTTCTTTTACAGAAAATTTCAAAAAGTGATTCATTTTCATGTGGTTATGTACTTACTATCTATTGGCCAAACTAAGCTATGAATTTGTAAGGACAGAGACCATATCTGTTTTGTTTACTGTTAAACTGTTGGCATGTTTTACAGAGCTGACACTAAGTGAATACTCAAGTGTCAGTTGAATGGATGGATGAGAGATGTTGGCCGTAGTTAAATTCCAGAGTGATTAAAGATAATTAAGGTGTCTAGGAAGACTTGGGAGAGAAAACTACTTAGTGAGCCAGTTGTGAGAGATTCAAAATGGAGAGGCTGGGATACTGCCTTCCTCTGTTCTGTGTACTAAACTATAGAGAAAAGATTTAGGGCTCACCAAACAAATAGGACCAGAGTGTCTTCTTAATGAAGCTCTTCAAGAGTCGGTCATCTCATACAATTCAGAGCTCCTGATAACGTGGTTAGAGAAGCTTGTCCACTTAGAACCTTGGGCCTGATTCACACACCTAGTGACTGGTACAAGATGGAAATGGGGATGGAAAAAGGAGGGAGAGGAGACAGGGAGAGTGGGAAAGAAAGATCCTGTGTGGTGGGGGAGGCACATACTGAGACAAGAAGCAGAGAAGAAAGACCCTTTCTGCCTAAGAGTCCAGATGTCAAGGGAGCAAGACATCACTTTGAGGGGGCTTAATGAATGGCAGCTGACTATCCAGCCTGGATACTGCCTTTATTTTGGGAAGAGAGTAAGGCAGTAGTTAGTGGAATAAGAGGGCTAGGTGCTCGTTCTCATATACCTCCCTTATTGGAAGTAAACAAAACCTCCTCTTCAAGAGCAAAAGAAATAAGTTTTCTCCTCCTGAGGCCAGGAGGCTGAATGTTATTACATGTCCCAGCAGCACCTCTGGAGAGGATCCTAAGAATTTCCTCTTTGAACTATTAATTTGGTGATTTCCCATTGTGAAACACTCCATTATTCTTACCTGGAGAATTCCACGGACAGAGGAGCCTCTCGGGCTACAGTCCATGGGGTCGCAAAGAGTTGGACACAAGTGAGCAACTAACACTTTCACTTTCCCCATTATACCTTATATCTATATTATGTATATCCGTCATATTATTAGACAGTTATTACCTCTTTATGAATCAGTTTTTTGGAGGAAAGACCACATCTTTTTAACTGTTGCAACTTCTAGGGCTATGAAGATTTTTTTATACTCAATAATGTTTACCATATGCATATGCACACAAAAAAGTGGTCAGGATCTGAAGATGATGAGATACTGTTCATAACATTCCAGCTTTGAGGAGATTCTCTGTTTTTGTCTTTGTGTTGTTCCCGTACTGTTCTAAATCACTAAAGTCAATCCATGATCATTACAATTCTGTACTTCTCCAAATAATCCATGAGTATATATTTTAATTTTCTCCCTAAATAATCCAGGAAGAGACAATAGGAAGCCATGATTTTAGGTATGCAGAGTCCACATAGGTTTGCAGGAGCATTTCAAGTTTACAAAAAATCTCTGGAGGTTGTTGCAAATTATTTATAAATAATGAACCAAAGTGATTAACCTCTTCATGTGTATCTGAATGAGATTATCCTTTTTATTTTTCAGCCCAGGTTTTGTGTGCATATGTGTGTATTGGGAGACACTTGGAAATTAGAATATTAATAACTATACCCTGCTTTTAATGAGGACCTGGAGATAATGAGATCATGGCAGCATAAACCTAATGCTACACAGCTAATTTAGTCCAAGGATTTCTATGCTACACAACAAGATAAAGGCCTTAAACTCTGCTGAGGTCTCTCTCTCTTTCTAATGATGGATTTCCCCAAACACAAGGGTGTATGACACAGCCACTCATGTTTAAACTAAAAACTATGTTTTTCTCTTTGCTGTATGATCAGTGAAACGTGTCAGTCCCCAAGACAAGACCAAACAGCATCACAGAAGGAGTGAAAATGCAGACAATGTCTGCATAATACTTCTGAAAGCCACCGGGAGACTATTAAGAGATTTGAGACCAAACACTACAGTAGTAAGATTCTTAAGAGGGGGCAGTTAGTTGTTATGAGAGTCACATCTGTGTGTTTTGGAAATGGAGCATTGTTACATGTAGAGCAAGGAGTGAAAGAAAGCAGACTGAGGTATTCAAAGATGGATTCTTGGATTTTTTTTTTAAATGGTTGTTTTAATTTTAGATTTTTTTTTTTTTTAGCTCTTACTTTAAAATTTTATATATCACGTTAGGTAATTTTACATATTTAGGTATTTTAGTGATTAAAAAAAGTATTGGGAAGACTTTTGACACTGAGTTATGTTAACCATGTATCTGTAAATTTTTTTTTCTTTTTTTACTGTGCAGTGCAACATGTGGAATCGTAGTTCCCTGACCAGGGATCTAACCTGTATCCCCTGCATTGAAAGTTCAGAGCCTTAACCACTGGACCACCAGGGGAGTCCTGGTGTCCGAGCTTCTTGGTGTAGATTGAGAGATGGAGTCTCAGGTGAGTCTAAAACAAATTCAGGCTATCCAGGCATATCTATGAAATGGTGGAGGCAGTAGCCTTCAGCGCTCTATTTATCTGAGATGGTTTATGTGAGATTGAGTTTTTCTTTTTGTTTTTTTAAAAAAAGCCTTGCTCCATGGGAAAACAAAAAGATTTAGGGAAATGTGGAACGTCAGAGTGTCTGAACCCAGACCCATGGATTCATACTGATGCCCTGTGGTGGGGTGGGGGTGAGTAGAGGGACCACTCTGCTACAGGTTAGAGGACCCATTTCTACCAGTGAGACTTGAGAAGATAGTCCTGTTTTGGGGAAATGTGGAATGATGATATAGTGGAGACTGTGAAAAAGAAATAAGTCCCTAGCTCTCTATAATGTCACTGCTTTAGCATTATAAAGATTTGTGTATGGATCACACATGGACACCAGTGTTAGCATTTCCCTGGACCACTTGTTTATGTTAGAGAAAGGAGGCGCTCAGTGTAGACCTGATGTTCTTAGAACACTATGGCAAATGAATGTTATATTGTCAGAACTCCATCCCTTGGACAAGACTGTATGGACTATGGTCCATACTCAGCATGTCATCAGGCTCACACTTTCTTTCATGGAAACTCCTAGTATGTCTCATAAAACTCCAGGTTGAAAACCACCACAATCAATAAGAATTAGGATGGTCATTGCTGGTGGTACTTGAGGGAAAATGTTAGTCATCTAAGTTCAACAAGTGTTCAACCCAGACTGAGTACATCAGAATATGGAGAAAGGCTTCAGCCCTCTTCAGCCTTGTTCTTCACCATCCTCTCCAAACAGGATGGTTAAAGTGAATATTAAACAGGAGGGATTGTAAGTGGCCACAGTGTTGGCCACACAGTCTCTTTCTTCCTTGGGATTCTTTTCCTCTAACATGCAATACTCCTGAGATAGGTAAACTACATAGTCTTTATCACTGGGGACATTAGATGTTATGAAAAAAAGTGGAACTTGGGCTTCCCTCATAGCTCAGACAGTAAAGAATCCACCTTCAATGCAGAGGACCTGAGTTCTATTCCTGGGTTGGGAAGATCCCCTGGAGGAGGGCATGGCAACCCACTCCAGTATTCTTGCCTAGAGAATCCCATGTATAGAGGAACCTGGCAGGATATGGTCCATGGGGTCGCAAAGGGTTGGACATGACTGAGCGTAACTAAGCACAGGGGAGTGGAGCATTTGATGAGGAAGAAAGAATGCAGGAAGAGAAAGGATAGAATAGATCACAAATTTAACTGACATTACAGGTTGGTGTGGGACAAGCTGTGCTCACAGCCATCTTCAGTTTTTAGTGTGTGGGATCCATCTTTGGTGTTTCCACCTCAAGATGCAATTTTGTCATCCCTGACTTTGCGTATTCAGAGTAAATGTATTCCTATGAAACTTGAAGCCAATGTATTACAACACAATGTGGATTTCCCAACATGATCAATTCTGGTTGTGCATTGGCCATAAAGCAGGATCTTTCATCCAAGCATGACAAAGTGCTTTATACATAGTCTGTATTTTTCTCCACTTTTTACAGTTAATAGAGAGAAAGGTATTGGGTTAGCCAAAAAGTTTTTTTGGGTTTTTTCATACCATCTTATGGAATAACTCAAATGAATTTTTTGGGCAACCCAATAGAAAACTGCCTGGCTGGCTAGAAAACAGAGGCAGAGCTAGAAATATAACCTAGAAATCTAACTTCTCTTTTTCACACTCCTTCTAAAATTATGGGACTGTTTCCTTCCTCCTCCTCCTTGTCCCATTGCTCTTCCCACTTGTGACTGTTGTTCACACCAGAACTTCACAGAAAAGACCTGCCTGGAAGTCAAAAACATAGAATTGTGAAAGCAAAGTCCTGAATTTTCAACAGCCTATTTTCTTGGAATACCAAAGTAGAATATTTCTCATCATTGAGAGAGCTGTTCAGAACTCATTATGAAAGTGTTACTGAGAGGTTTATATTCATATCTAAGTCAGATATTATTGGACTGTGTTTCTTATGTTAAAACTTGATATTATGACCTGTAAAAATGGGATTAAATTATATCCTTGGTAGGATTTTCTGAGGATTAAATAGAATAGTTTATATTAGATGCTTAGCTACTTTTTATTTTATGGTTGTAGATGAAAGGAGAAAAAGGTACCATATTGAAACCTTCAATTTAACATAATTCAAATAATTTGAGTTCCATAAATATTTCCTGTGTATCTATTTTGTGTGAAGAAGTGCCTTCTATTCGCAGAAAGATGAGATGTTAACTGAATTATATCACATTTGGTTCTGTGTGGATGGTTATAGGAACCATTGTGCAGGAAAATAATAAACCAACAGTAATATTGGTACCATCTTTGTTGGACATTTCTTTAACATAATGGCTCAGAGCATGGGCTCTAGAGCTAAAACTGCCTTAAATCAAATCCTGCTTCTGACCCTTTCTGGCTGTCCGACCATGGTATGTTTCTTAATCTGTGCTGCAGTTTCTTCATAATATTAATAGTACTTATTTCATAGAATTGTAGAGATTTTACTTTTATTTTGTAAATATTTATTTATTTGGCTGCACTGGATCTTAGTTACAGCATTCAAGATCTCTTAAAAGTTCAATTCATGTAAGACATTAAGAGTCACGCTTGACTTGATGGTAAGTGCTCATTCACTGTTAACTCACCCTTATGTGTTGCAGCTTGACCAGTCAGGGTGTACTGTCCGTCACCTAGAAGTTTTGGCTGGCTCTCCATCGCAGCTTCAAGGGAGGAAGTACCCTGTTGGGTCATGGTATCCTAGAGTCTATCCCTCCATTTACACATTCAGACTCACCGTTTTGTAAATGCACTGAATCTTATCTGAAGGCTGACTTATTAATTTGCCACAAAAATATAACCATCGTGTACCGTAATGGTTAAAAGTCTGAACTCCAGAGATGTGTTTTAACTTAGCTTCAAGCTCTGATATAGCTGCCTGTTCTTGGACAAGTTACTTATCCCATCTGAGCTTCAGTTTCCTCTCCTGTAAGATTGAAATCAGAAGTATACCATTTTCTGTGGAATGTGATGAGGATTACATGCTATAAATCATGTAAACCACTTAGTACATGGGGAAGAAGCTGTGAAGATGTCAATTCCTAGGTTCTCCTTTCTCAGTTCTCGGCTTCCCTTACGGTTAGTTGAGACCATGTGCCTGAACTCTGGCCACTGGAACGTAACACTGGTGATGTGCATCAATTCCAGACTCGCTCACCAAGCCTCCATGTGCATTTTCTGTTCTCTTTCTCTATCTCTATCTTATCTCTAATAAGTCTCTGCAGACTCAGGGGACAAGAATGCCAATGACAGAAGAAGTTGAGATTCCTGATTAAGTGTAGGCTAGGGCCTCCCTGTTCTTTCCAGCCAAAATGCACACACAAGCATAAGTGAGGGAGAAATTGTAACACTTTTATTGGGTTAAGCTGCTGAGATTTAGGGTTTTTGAAAAGGGATTTTTAGCCTAGCCTGTGTAGCACAGTACCTGACTGATCAAAATGATCAGCAGATGTTAGCTATTAATAATAACCATCATCAGCAATCAGACCTTGATGCTCATGGTCACAGTTCTCTTCCTGTCTGTGGCTCCATGTGAGAAATTAAATAATGGCACTCTACATTTCTCAAAACATGAGTAAAGGAATCAGAACAGAGGAATATGCTTGTTAGAGCCAAAGCAACAGTGATTCTGACAAACATCTGAGAAGCAGTAATACAAACCCACTGGTTCCTCAGTAGTGAACTTGGGTTGACCATAATGTTTCTATTTTCTGATTCAGTCAAGACAGGTCTAGGTAAACATTGATACATATGTTCCCTTTGAAATAGCCTTTTAGAGATGATATGTCCATCATCCTCATAGTGCTTGCATATCCTTTCTTCAAGCAAGGTCCAAAGCAGTTGATGCAATAAAAGTCTCTAAGTTACCAAAAATCTATTTTTTTCTCTGTTACATTGATTCACCCTGACATGCCAAATTGATGCTATGTGTATGCAGTTGGAGATATATTAGTATAACTTATGCTTCCTCGAGGCTCTTCCCTATCACCCTGATTGGAATTTTAAGCATTACTCTAAGCTCTTTTAAGAACCAGTTTTTTGATGTTGACAGCTGGGTTGGGTCATATTTGAGGGATAGATTTTAGTAATTAATTTTCAGAGAATGACCTTGTCCTTAAGTTCTTAAAGCCGCCTGACTTTTGCCCATAATATTATCTCACTGCTTTGCTTTCCATTTATATTTTGTGCCCTTCAAACCTTTACTGAGGTCACTTGACATCACTGGACATTGTTTTTTTTTCCTTTTAAAATATTTATTTAACTGGGATAGTCAATCTTCATTGCAGCCTGTGGGATCTTTAGTTAACTGGGATAGTCAATCTTCATTGCAGCCTGTGGGATCTTTAGTCGTGGTCTATGAACTCCTAGTTGTCACATGTGGGATCTAGTTCCCTGACCAGGGGTTGAACCCTGGCCCCATGCATTAGGAGCATGGAGTCTCAGCCACGGGACCACAAGAAAAGTTCCCCCATTGGATGTTCTTTTACATCTCACCTTCCCCAGGTATCTGCCACCTCCTACACTACTTTCAGAAGCTTGATTAAGTCCCTGTGGTAGCTAGCATGACGTATTGGCACAGCACAGTGGAAACAATGGATTTCTAGAGATTTACCATCTACCATCAGAGGAGTTAAAGAGAGCCCTCTAAAAGGGGAAGCATAATAAACTTATGCCCTCATATTACTGTAATTCTGTTTCACTCAATGGGCTTCCATTTTGGCTCAGACAGTAAAGAGTTCACCTGCAATCCAGAAGACCTGAGTTTCATCCCTGGGTCAGAAAGATGCCCTGGAGAAGGTAATGGCTACTTACTCCAGTATTCTTGTCTGGAAAATTCCATGGACAGAGGACCCTGGCCAGCTACAGTCCATGAGATCTCACAGAGTCAGGCACGACTTAGCGACTAAATAATAGCAGCATCAACAAAAACAAAGGTGCCAAGAAGTAAGAGTATAATTATGAATAAGTTGCACTTTTGTGCTGGGAGAGGTCATGAACTTGTAAGGGAGAAACAGACATATTATTATTCCATGACTGTCATTTATTTTTAATAGCTAACTTGTTTTTTTCATTTAAAGAATGCCTGAGTTATACACACCTTTTGTACCTTTTAACTAAGACCTGATTCATATACAGTGAAGCACACAAATCTTAGTATAATGCTCAATAAATTTTTACATGGACACTCACAGAACTATCGCTCAGTTCAATATACTTAGCACCTCAGAATATGTACCACCCAAAAGACACTATAGATTAGTTTTGTGGTTTTGAATTCTGTAGAAATGTACTTATATGAGCCTCTTGTGTCTAGCTTCTACTGCCTAAGATTATCTGTAAGATTAGTGTTACTGAGTGTTGTCATAGATTCATACATCTTGCTCTTGAATGTTTTGGTTATTTATAATTTGGGGACTTTATGATAAAGCTACAGTGAACATTCCTGTATAGGCATTTGGTGGCTATAAGAAGAACTCATTTTTGAGGGCTATAGACACAGGATTGTAATTACTGGGTTACATATTTGCTTTAGTAGATTCTGATAAACAGTTATCCACAGTGTATCAATTTGTATTCCCTCTAGTAATGAGAATTCCAGTTGTTACCCATCCTCACCAAAACTTAGTTTTGTTAATTAGTTGTTTAGTTTTAATTGTGTATCTTATCATGATTTTAACTTTTATTTCCTAGTAACTAACAGATTTATTTATTTATTTAGACATTTTTATATTCCCATGTGAACTGCTTTTTAAGGATTTTGCCTTTTAAAACAAAAAAGTATTGTTTCTTTTTCTTATTGTATGTAGAAATTCTTTACACATTGTATTTGTGAATATTTGGTAGGACCTATCTACCCATCTATCTATCTACATAAATACATATATATGTGTATATTCACTGTATTATCCTTATAAGTTCTGTAGGAACTGTAGTGATGGATTGTTTTTTTCCTTCCCTAATTTGTTTTCTCTCTCTCTTTTTCCCCCTTGATCAATATTGTTTGGAGTGTATCAATTTTGTAAGCCTTTTAGAAAACATTTTTTGCCTTTGTTGATTTTTCTCAACGGCCTTTCTCTTTTCTATTCAGTTGATGTCTATTTTTATTTAATTGGTGTCTATTTCTATTTATTTGGTGTCTACTTTTATTGTTATTAACTGTTTCTACTTTGGGCTAAATTTTTCTTAATTTTTTAGCTTCTTGAAAAAAATGAAACCTTAAAGCACTGGTTTTATTTTATTTTTTTCTAATATATGCACTGTTTTAGCTTTATGTCACACATTTTAACATGTGGTATTTCATTGCTATTAAGCTCAAAATAATTTTTAATTTTCCTTTTGACTTTTCTTTGAATCTTGGACATAGTTGCAGATTTGCTTTCTTCTCCTTTTAGTTTTGTTAACTTTGCTTTATGCTTTACACATTTGGAGGCTGTGTTAATTGCATATAAATTTCAGCTCTATCTTGTTGCATTTTCCCTTTTACCATTATAAAATGCTCTTCTTTAACTCTTGCCTTTAAGTATACCTGATATTAATGTAGCAACCTCAGCTGTCTTTTGATTAGGTTTGATTTGTTTAGATGTTAAAAAAATTATTTTACTTTCACATTTTTAAATAGACTTATATTTACATTCTGTTTCTTACATATAGCATATAGATTTGGGTTTAGTAGTCTGAAAACATATACCTTTTAATTTGATTTTAAAAATCATATCTATTTAATGTAATTGCTGATATAAGTTTTATGCTTACCATCTTATTTTTTATTACATTTCCCCTTATTTTTGTCTTCTTGTAGGTCAATCAGGTTTGTATTTTGTAAATACATTATATGTTATAGATTCCACAAGATATTACCAATGTTGTTACTTTAAAATTTAACATGTATGTTTAAATCTATGGTTGTTACCAGGTATTTTCTGCTAAAAGCTTGGGGTCTGAGTGGGGCTAGAATTATTTTGCTACTGTCAAAGAAAAAAGAGACTTTGCTTAATGCATGATAAAGGGGGACATGCAGAAAGGGAGGCAGAGGAGAGGTAGAACAGGAGCTAGTGAGATGACAGAAGGTCAAGAACTATGAAATCATTTCTTCTTGAAATGCCTAATTGCCAGGCCTTTTATCACTACCACGGAAATATTGAAGTGCCTGCTAGGTATGTATTTTTTATAGAATAATTTACTCGTTTATTCAACCATTTTTTCCATTCATCTGTAAAACATCAACAAAGCATGTATTCCAGTTCTGGGCTAATTGCTTAATATAAAATGATTAAAATAGTATAGACATAGTTCCTGGCCTCAAGGAACTCATAGTCTATAGACAAAGCATATATATATGTATATACTATGAACAGATATGAATAAGGTCTCATTTAATTCAGAAAAATGGTTTGAAATTTAGTTAGGTCACCCATGTCTTTAAAAATCCCTAATAGATTTCCATCAGACTTGGAAAAAATCTAAATCTTTGAGGTGGTCTGCCTGTCTCTGTCTTCATCTTTTATGGCTGCTCTCTCACGTACCTTTTCCCTAGGACCCAGATTCGTTGCTACCTCAGAGTTTCTGCCCTCATAGTTCTGTCAGTTTACACCATTTGTCTCAAACTTGCCACGAGACTGATTCTTTCACACCTTCAACTGTCAGTTTAAATGTCATGTCCATAGTCAACATCTGACCACTCTACCTTAATTCTGTCTATCTTGCCAAGTAATTTTTACATTAGCAAAACCTGAAATCATCTCATTTATTAATTTTTTCTGTGTTCCCTCTACTAGGATGTAGGTTTCATAACAGTAGAGATCTGTTTTTCTTCATTTCTGTATCCCAATTTCATTGTCTATAGTGGGTGTTGAATTCATGAGGGCTTAGAGTGTGACACCTCCCTCCATGATACTCTGTTCTTACTCTCCTGAAGTTCCTTCATTCCAAGGTTTTGATAATAGTTGGTGCCAGGATTCTGGAGGGCACTTCTTTGCCATAGACTGTGTGAAGAATTTGAGGCATTATTCTACTTATAAGAGATAAGGGGAATGTGGTAAGGGTTGGAGTAGAGAAGATATTAGAGGCAGAGTGCTACCCTACTTGTCTCCTTTTGGTGCTCTTCCCTCCAAATCATGAGACTCATGAATAGTTGCTATTGATTATAGAGATCAAAGTGTTGAATTTCACCCCAAAGTGGTCTAATGATGGAAAAAAGCAAAAATCAAGGAAACTAAAGCTTGAGAGAGAGAGCAGAGGAGATGGGTGTTGGGCTGCACCAAGAAGGCCAGCAAGCCCTGAACTTGCCCAGCCTCAAGTCCAAAAAAAGAGCCTGGAGTCAGCAACAGAGACATCAATGCTTTGAGGGATAGGGAGATCTTATATGTTTGAAGCAAGGTCCTGGAGTGAAACCCTGCTGTGTGCAGCAGATGGCAGGCAGAATATGAAGCTATGGCAGCAGTCTTCATTGGGATATGCTGGGAGGTGGAGAGGGGTTACCAGTTACAGGTGGAATTGAAGTCAGGTTGGCTCATTGGTTACCAGGGAAACGAGCAGAGGAGCAAGCCCTTCACTGCCCTTTTGATAAGCTACTCTGGTGGAGATGTTCTGATATAAATATTAGAACAATCATTAGCTGGAACTAGGGGCAGGTATGTAGACATTTGCTGATTGGGCTCTATGATTAAGAGGAAAGATCAGTCATGTGAGTAGGGTATAGGTGAGGCAGAGGCAGGTCAAGTGAGGATGTTCAGAGAGCAAGAGAAAAGTCATCATGAGTGGCCTGATCATATGCAGATATATTGAAGGGGTACTTCTTGAGGCCACAGAAATGGGAAGTTCAATACAATCTTGCCTAGCTCTCGTAGGGTAGGGAGAGAATGATAATTAAAATCTTTGCTACATAAAAGAATTGTGCATTAAAAGATATTCTAAAATGGAGGAAATGATTGAGAAATGATTAAGCCTGTCCACTGGATGCAAGAAGGGGGCTGTTCTGTAAAGCCTTTTCATACTGTATGTAATGACTAAGGTAAGTCTTGAAGAATCAGTCAGTGTTTTCCAGGTAGACAAAGCAGTTGTGAGTGAAGACTGCTTCAAGAAGAGATAGCAACATGTGAAATAGCATAGTGGTGTGAATCAGTATTCATTTTTTAAAAATATCATTCAATCACCTTTAGCGAGTTCCTACTAATTGCCAGGCTCTGCACCCATCGTGGAACTGCTGGGATTCCATTTTGCTCTGCAGGCAGCAGACCAAGGTAGAAGTTCGGAGCATAAGCTCTGGTGTCAGATGGACTTGAGTTCAAATCTTGGCTCTTCTGAGTTGTGCAACCTTGGGCAAGTTATTTAGTCTCTTTGTGTCTTGGTTCACTTGCTATGCGTATACATAAGAAAAGGCATGCTGGGCACTTTGCCCGGTGCCCCGTGCTTGTGCTCCGTCGTTCAATCATGCTTGACTCTGTGACCCACGGACTATAACCCTCCAGGCTCCCCTGTCCATGGGATTCTCCAGGCAAGAATACTAGAGTGAGTTGCAATGCTCTTCGCCAGGGGACCTTCCCAACCCAGGGATTGAACCTGGATCTCCTGCACTGCAGGCAGATTCTTTACCATCTGAGCTACCGGAAAGTGCCCAGTGCCTATACGTGACCCAACTGTCAGCCACTAGTCCTTCTATCATGTTGTAAATTTGGTATAAATGAGTACAAAATACTTGTGTGGGTGTACAAGATAATGAACTTTGTAACTGTTGCAGGAAGGAGGACCCCTTCTAGGGCCTAAGAGGAGGCCCTTGTCTAACACTCAGAAATGACTTGTCTGAGGAGACACACGTGCTGACACCCTCTATTGGGAAGAGGGTGCCTGGATGGAGAGCAAGAGGGTGAGGGAACCCAGGAGGACTGCTTTGCCACAAGGCTCACAGTCCCAGGTTTTATGGTGATAGGATTAGTTTCCAGGTTGTCTCTGATCAACCACTGTGACTCAGGGTCCTTCCTAGTGGTGCACACATCGTTCAGCCAAGGTGGATTCTAGAGAGCAGGATTCTGGAAGTTTGGTAGAACATGTGGCATTTCCCTTTGACCTTTCTTGAATTCTTCTGGTTGGTGATGGTTTGTTAGTTCTGAGTTCCTTACCAGACCTCTTGTCATAAAATAACCCATGCAAGTTATGGTGCATGGCCAGAGTGGGTGGTTTCAATCAATGTTTCCCCTAACATAACCACTGGCAGGTCTTTTTTGTAGTACATCATTATGGGGAAGGCTAGAAGTTTTTCCAGACTCTTCTCCTGGGGCCAGGGGTGGGGATTCTTGATCTCATTCCACTGGTTATGAAGAGTTTTCACATAGAGGCAAAGCATCCTTGCCTCTATGGGGAGAGTTGCTGGCAGGGTACATCTGCATCACAGCTTTCTGGGTAAACTGGTCACTCCCTACAGATTTGTTATCATGCTAAAAGTGTCTCCTCCCTTCCTTTCTGGAGCTTTTGCAGCTGTTCCTGGAAGGAGACCCAGTTGAAAGGATTGTTATAGACCGGGAACAGCTGGGATCTTTAACGATCTGTCAACAGCTCACAGCGAAGTTCCAACACCCTGAGGTAATGATGAGGGTGGTGGAAGGCTCTGAGGAGGAACTGATTCTGCAATAAGCTAAAAGCTCCTTAGAAATCTTGTGACACAGCTATGGAGAGCGTAGTGGCCTGGAGAGGGACATGGAGAAGGAGGAGAGGAGAGGTTCTTCTCCAGAGATGTCTGGAGGGCAGACAAATGAGATCCTGGGGGAGACTTCCATTGTGGGCAGTGTGGGAGACATCCTGGGGCCAAGAAATTACAGGCTTATAATAAACTGGTCAAAGCAATCAATAGTCACATTGATTGTCATTTGCTCACAAATTGCACACCTGATGTCCCTCAGAAAATCTTGGCCACAAGACATAGACTGCTGATTCTGAAGGTTATGGACAGTAATTACTCTCTGTCCATCACCTGTCACAGTATCAGCCCTAAGACCCTTGGTCTCTTGATTCCAAAACAGGGTACAAAGGACCCAGCAAGTTACTATGGAGAGTGGTGCTTCTTGCATGGCTGCATGGTCTGATGGCCCCATTTGCTTGGTTTTCAGGAACACCAGTCATAAACTAAGAGATCCAAGGCCCTGTTATTTTTAAATTCCTTCCATAACCCGGATTACCACCCTGCATTTTTCAGACTTTTTTTTTTGGCTTTTGTTTGGTTTGTTTTCCTTCGTTAGGATTAATGACACAAATCCAGCCATAATGAATAAATAAGAAATTGTTCATGTCCGTAAAAATTTAAGTCAGAAGGGATTTTGTTTGTTGGTAAATTCAGATGATGACAAGCTCTGGACGTGGCTCTATCCAGAAGCACATGATGTCTTCGGGTGTCTGTATGTCTCTATTGTCATCTCTCAGTTTTACATTTTCCTGCTATTCTTTATGTGAGAGGTCTCTGCCAGAAGGTGGCAGAGAAAGTCACTAGTGGCTCTGCGCCTCTATCCTACTAGTTTCCACAAGTCCAATGTACAGAGGGAACCCCTTGCTCAAAGGCTTTAGTGTAGAGGACTCTCGCTGGTTAAATTGTCATGTGTACATCTTGGAACCAGTCATGGTGCCCCTTATCAGCATAGCGTGTGTCACAGATGAGTCTATCCTTGGTAGGGGTAATAGGGTCATTTGTATATGATCAGCTTTGAATGAAAGTGAGAGTTGTGGTGGTTCCCCAGTGGCAAATTGGGGTGCAGCAAGCAGAACATGAGTGAATGTGTGCAGGGGAGGTAAAAATTCCAGATGTTTTCTCCATACTGAAACTGTTTCAAGTCTGATTTCTTCCAGCTTTGATAGGTGAACTCTTTACCTCTGTGCCATCGAGAAAGCCTGTACTGCTCTTCCAATCTTGAGTCCCCACAACAGTGGATAGAAAGTCTGGTTCAATTCAATTCCACAAACATTTACCAGGCACTTAGTATGTGCCAAGATCTGTGGAACGCCCTGGGAGAGCAAAGATGAATGATACATAAACTCCACTGTTAGAGATCTCACAGTTGATGACTAAGACTATAATAGTATGGATGAGGTTCTGTAGAGTCGGATGGACAAAATCTCACAAAAGCACAGAGAAGGGAGTATTGATTATTGATCACTGACTGACTGGGTGCTGAGAAGACTCTCTCAGAGGGTCTTCAAGACTTTGAGTTTTTAAGGGTGAGGAGGGTTTTGTTGGAAGAGTGAGAAGCAGGGGAAGCATTCCAAGCAGAGGTACTGGCATGTGCAGAGGTACAGAGGTATGCTGTGTGGTTGAACCTGGATGAGACAGGACAGGGAAAGAAGGCTTGTTAGGCTATGTCAGAAGCTTAAGTGAAGTAATGAATTCCCAAGTTTGGGAGGGGAGAGTGGTAGGCAGGTTCTAAGATGACACCCAGTGACCAATTCCCTTGTATAGTCTCCTCCTCTTGTGTGTGGGTGGACTCTATGTATATGAGGACATATTACTCCATGAAGAGGTTATGTTCCATGGCACAGTTGACTGTAAGCAAAGGAGATCTAGTGGGATAGGCCTAATCACATGAACTCTTTAAAAGCAGAAACTTTTCCCCAGCTGGTAGCAAAAGAGGAAATCAGAGATTTGGATGCATGTGGTCATATGGAAAATTCTGAGAGTGGTCTTTGGCAGCTAAGAGCAACACCCAGCTGATAGCCAGCAAGAAAACAAGGACCTTGATCCATAACCACAAAAACTAAATCTACCTATCCATAAAAGAGCTCCAAGTGGATTCTTCCCAAAAGTCCTAGCTCAGCCTGGCTGGCACCTTGATTTTTGCCTTTGTAAAACCTTCAGCAGAGAACTCAGTTGAGTCTGCCCAGTTTTCTGAGATCCAGAGCTGTGAATTAGTCAGTGGGTGTTGTTTTAAGCTGCCAAGTTTGTGATGGTTGGTTCTTTATTAATAGAAAACCAATATAGATGAGAACAATGAAGAGCTCATCATAGGATTGTACCTAATTGATTCCAAGACTCTCACAGAAGTATAGGCTCCCTGGGTTTGGAATTGTGCCTTGTGTTTACCAGTCTGTAACCAGCACCCATCATTCTGCCTGGTACACAGAAGACAGAATGCAAGAATCAACTTGAATGAATGGATTTATGAACGATCAATTCTAACCACTATTATACTTTGCACACTCTCTAGATGGCTAGTGAGCATATAGCCTGTCTGTGTGTGTGCCACTCTGCCTGCAAGCCTGAATTCCTAAGATGAACCAACAGCAGCCAAATAACTATTTCCTAAGCCAACAAGTTATTTTGGAGTACCAGTTCTACACACAGTGCTATGCTAGCCTTTCTGCAGGTACCACCCAGCAGCTTAAAGCTCTATCTCCAATCTTCAGGAAGATTGTTGACTTATTGGGGATTGAAGGTCATCAAATGGAATGTAATTAGAGGCAGTGTGTTATGGGGAGAAAATCAATGGGTTTGTAATGAAAGGACCTGGCTTTGAGACCTGGCTCAGCCATTTACTAGCCTTGTGACCCTAAAGTTGAAAGTGAAAGTTAGTTGCACAGTCGTGTCCAACTCTTTGTGATTCCATGGACTGCAGCCTGTTCTGCTCCTCCGTCCATGGAATTCTTCAGGCAAGAGTACTGGAGTGGGTTGCCGTTTGCTTCTCCAGGGGATCTCCCCCACGTGGGGATGGAACCCAGGTCTCCCACATTGCAGGCAAATTCTTTACCAACTGAGCCACTAGGGAAGCCTCTGTGACCCTAACCTACTATATGATATTTTTTCAGCCTCAGTCTCCTCATCTCTTGGGCACCATGGTAATATTTATATCTCACTGCTGTTGTGACACTCATACAAAATGTTGGAGGAAAGCAATTTGCAATCTGTAAAGTGATGTCCATATTAGTAGCAAAATGAACTAGGAAAGTTAAAGATAACCCTAGAAATTGCTAGAGAGTCTGGCTTGGGTTGAGATTTCAAAGAATTCATGGTGGCAAGGATTTGATAGAAGGTGGCAAGGGCATGGAAAGGTGGGGGTGACTTTGGGGCAGAAGTATATCTAGAATTCATTTTTTAAACTGTTTAATGTGCAACCTTAAATGGCTTTTCTCCTCCTGGGAATCAAGTACATTCAACGAGTGCTGAAAAATTTGGCAAACAAAGAGCACAGAGACCTTAATATTCTTGGATTATTCAAGGATTCCATCCTTTCAGCATGGCTGGAGCAATCCAACAGTTACGAAGATTTTAGACAATGACTCTGATCTCAATGAAAACACAAATTGCTTGATTAGGGTAATTACCAAGTGCTTTCTTGGCAGTCTGATGGGGTCAGTCAATAAGGTCAAACTAAATTTCTTTCCTGCCAGAAAAGAATGACTCAAAGCAGAGTCCCTTTGTGTGGTATCCCCAGGGACTTGCTTCAATTAGTCCAGACTGTAGGTTTGAGGGAGTCCGGAGGCAAAGCAGTTTCCAAAATCTTCAGATGCCAGCTCTTTTCCTGTTTGGTAAATCCCTAACCACACTTTGATGGTGTGGGGCTGGGGCAAAGGGAGATGCTGAAGAAATATTTTAAGGTGACTGCAGAATAATGATGGTAACAGATAGATGGTAAGAAGAAGTACAGAATGGTGTGAATTTCAGCCAAAAGCATTGAGCAGACTGAATTGAGGAGGAAGTACAAGCTATAGGATGATGACAGACTAATCTGTTGGTTTGTCTATATTATATCCTTTCCCTCTTCTTCTGGTAATATAACTCTTCTTTTGTCTGGAGGCTGAATGAGGCTAACTCATCTGGCTCTCCCCTCTAGTTACAGTGTTGGGCATGTGACCTAGATATGTCCAGTAAAATACCCATACCTTTTGGTCATAGTGACTTAAGAATGAATACACATCCCAGGCTGAACCAAAAAATCAGAACACTCTGATTCCCTTTTGACATATGTATCAGGGAACATGTCTTTTGTTAGGCTGCCAGGGTTGCAAAACTAGATCTTGGGCTTCTGGAAACCATCATAGAAGAGATACCATAGAAGACATACCAAAAACATGGAGAGGAAGAGACTGAGCCCTGATGACTTATTTTGAACCTCTGTGTCCAGTAACGTTTGAAGTCACTCATTTGACTTCCCTGTTATAGATACTAAAATTCCTTTTTGCATGTGTGTCAAACCTCTATTCCTTGCAATTGAAATTAGCTTAACTTATATAAATACCAAATCTAAGGATTAAAAAACTTCTCACTTGACAACTCACATTAATTCATTAGTCTAGAGCCATCTAGGCATTAAGTACAAGGCATTATTCTAGATGTTAGCAGCTACCAAGATTCCTTTAACTATCAGTAAGCATTACTGAGGAACATGCATGAATCAGATGCCAGAAGTTATTGTGGCACATTCTTTTTTGTCCTTGAGGACATCCCAATTTAGAAAGACATATAAACAAATCACTAAGTCTGTAAGTGTTTTGAGAGTACAGAGCATGATGCTTCATGGTTAAAGATTACTTGGAAGCAGGGATACAAAAATGTGATTAAAATATCTAAAACATAATTCTTGCTGTTACTGAATTTGCTGTTAAGATAAAGAGGAAAGGCATTCAAAAAATGAAAACTCGTGCTAGAAAACAATGTGAGATTAGAACCCAGTGGCAGGTGGTATAGCCAGCAGCTATAGAGTTCAGACAAGGGAATGATCCCAGAGAACTCTGTTCATCAGGGAGGGCTTCCTGAACAAGGTTAACCTTGGAAGGGGCTTTCAAGACCAGGTTAGATTCTGATTGGTTGCACATGATGCAGCTAGGAACTTTGGATCTAGATAGACAAGTTAGCAAGAGGGTGTACCTTTGGCCTCAGCCAAGATCAGCCTTTTCTGGTGTCTGGGAACCTTTCAGGGAGGCTGGAAATCCTAAAGTGAGGGTTTTTCATTAACAAAGCTTGGATATTCCGAGATCTCCTAACACCTTCCAAATTTACTTTCATCTGCAATTATGAAAAAAAATGAAGACCTAGAATATCCATGGTTTAAACAAGAGAGATGTTTATTTCTCTCTCAGATGACTGGACATAAGCATTTGGGGTCTGACGTGGTTTCTCCAGGGTTCAGAGACTTAAGCTTCTTGTTGTCTGCTTTCTAGAGGGTAGTGTCCTTGTCCACATTGTGACTGCTATGTTTGAGTCTCATAGCAGGGAGTGAGGAAGAACAAAGAGGGGACCCACATCCCTTTCCTATGAAGGCAGGACCTAGAAGTCATTACTGCTCATATTTCGTTGGCTAGAACTCAGTCACATGGACACAGCTAGCAGCAAGAGAGGCTGGGAAATGTAATCTGAGCATTCATGTATTAAAACCCAGGGATTCTAGAGTTAAGGAAAAGAGAAGCATAAATATTAGGACGCAACCAGTCTGTGTTACACATTACTTTTCTAGGAGGCTGTTGGGTTGATGACTAAGGAACACATGCCCTGAAACCCTTAACAAGAGCTAATCCACTTTCTTCTTTTTCCCAACCCCACCCCTTAGCCTCCAAATGACATTGAGAAAATGTAAGAAGAGAGAGAATATTTGTTAAACACTATTTAAGGAACTTTCTGAGGCAGTTTAATCTCTACATCACTATTATGAAACAGACATAATTATCCCCACTTTAAAACTAATGATCTCAGATACAGAGGTGGGGAAGTAGCATTAGTGACCCATTAAAAAGAACCAGGCACTTTATAATCATTAAATATGCCCAGCATTTAATGTTTGTTAACTCATTAAATCCTCACAATTCAGTCAGATAAATATTATTTCTTCTTGCATATAGGAAAACCAACATTGGGAAGATAAGCCTGGAATTTGAATTCAGTTCTAACTCCAAAAGCCAGAATATTTCCATTGTACAAACATGCTACTTCCCACCATTGTCAGCTACAACTTTTTCAGTATGAGTTGGTCCTTTTATTCACTTACTAATTAATTAATCAATCCATCACTTTAACAAAAGATTTTTAAGCACTCAGAGTGTGTTAGGCTCAAGGCTCTGACCTCTTATGGCTCACATTCTATATGGGAAAATTGAATCATTGAAAAAAACATTTATTGTTTGTTTATTATGACAAAGTCTGGTGTTATAAAGACAAGTACAATGCTTGACATATAGTAGTACTCAATAAATACTGAATTAATTAAAGATATAACCCTAAGGGACATCATGGTCTCTTAGTTCAGATTCAGAACAATGTGAGTTGGGTAAAGGATGCTACTTGCCTACAGCTCTAAACTGAAAGACAATCTTTAGATATGCTGGGTGTGAAGAACTGTTGGAATCAGGACCATCTTCTCAATGTCTCCCTTGTACACTCTTCTCTGAGCTCCCTGTGAGAAGCATATGCTCTGAGCTCCCAGTGAAAACCAAGCAGAACCCAGGCAAAAAAACACTATTTGAGCTTTGAGCCAGTGACTAGCAAATGAGTTCATTCCTTGGCTTGCAGGGATTGCCTTGTACTAAAAGTCTGGTCATGGTTTCAGGGTGACTAAGGGCAGCTTGAGAAAGAGGAAAAAATGACAGAAACCCCATAAATACATCTGTTTCAAATCAACCCTGGACTTGTTAATGAACACAAGGCATTCCTGAGTCAGATGGGCCCAACATGGGGGAAATGTTGCTGCATACATTCAATGTATTGCCCTTTTGGTTTTCCCCCCACCTATCACCCGCCAGCGTACTTCTGAACCACATATCTAAGAGTTATCTATGCGAGAACCAAGGGTAATGATGGCTTCCTGATGGAGATTTCTTAAAAGAAGAATGAATTTTAATATTTGGATGGATGCCCAGATGGAAAAAAAATATGAAAAGAAAGAGCATTGAAATAGAATGTGTGTAGAATGGAAAATGAAGTGAGAGGGTGCAAGAATTCTCATTATTCTAGGCACCTCTATGGGGCTGCTGGGTTTTTAGTGGAATAAATGATATCTCTGTTCCTATTGTGCTGCTGATAGCTGACAAGAGAATCTCTGATTCTGAAAAATTGAGGGTAATTATAATTCCTGTTGAACTTTGGGGTCATCTTTTAACCTGTCTCATAATGTAGTTGTGTTTTGAGTTGGGGAAATGGCTAAAAATGATTTCTTTAGGTGTAGAAACTTTCAGTTGCAATTTGGGTGCACACCTCCAGAGTGGTATGAAGTTTGGAAGATCTGTAAGGGGGAGAGGAAATAAGTAGAATCAACCAAGGAAAGCAATCAATCCAAATATTTATATCCAAAATGAATGGTGTCATTAACTTAGTCACCTCGGGAAGTTATACACTGATTCCTCTGAAGCTCTCACAGAAAGAGTGTTTTTGTGAGCTTTCTTCTTTTCTTTTTTATTATTGTTATTATTTAGAGGAGGAAATGCGGCTATGCTACACAGCATGTGGATCTTACTTCCCCAACCAGGGATGAATCATGCACCACTTGTAGTGGAAGTGCAGAATCCTAACCACTGGACTACCAGGGAAGTCCCTTATTTTCTTTTCTTCAAAATGCCTTTATAGCCATTATCTGTGCTCTTCAATAATGTAATTTTCATTGCTTTCTGGTTTCTCTTTGTTTAAAAATATACCAGCATATTAGGAAGGGTGGTAAGGAGATAGAAAAAAGAAATATAGTTGATATCTTAGCATGAAAAAATGATCAAACAACCCTTGTTTATTGTAGATAATGTCTAAAGTTAACAAAGAAAGAAAAGAATTTTCTTGTAATCCCAGCCACAATGGAAAACACTTGTAACATCTTTCAGGCTTTTTAATGCCTACTTATGTGGCAGATTTGATGACTCATTATCACAGCTGAGGTGGAAGAGAATAAAAAGATAATTAATTTCCCCATTTCACCCCTTCCCTTTCTACCCTCTTCTCTTAAGACATTCAAATTCTACTGAGGGGAAAAAAAGCACTCTTGTCTTTGTTTTCCAAGGTTTACGCTCATTTGTGTTTGGGTTTATGTGTGTGTGTTGAGTGCGTGTATGTGAGTTGGGTTTGAGGGATGAAAATTGAGATGTGACCAACCAAGGCTTTAGTTTCGAAGATTAGGCTTGTGGAATTAAGAGGGAATTGTGCCATGTTGGGGAGGAAAGAGGTAAATTGGCGCTTTTGTATAAAGGGTGGGGACAGCCCTGGAAGAGAGCTGATGTGCCCAAGGGAGGTTGAAAGGAGAGAATGGAGGTTGCAAGGGTCTGAGAGCTGCACCCCTCCCACCCAGCACCCCAGAGTGGCATAATCTCTGGTGATGTGTCCCTGGAGAGACAGCAGTGAATATCACTGTTTTGAGATTAGTGGCAGAAACTTCCTGCAGCCAGACCTATGACAAATGCAGGGCTCTAAGGGGCACCTCTACTCATCTCCAGGACTGCTGCCCTTGTCAACATCAAGATATTCTGTGAGGAATTGTGGTAACAGAGGCATTTGACCATAGTCTAGAGGTAGGCACCTTTTCCATTTCTTGGTACCACATTATCCCTGGGTTAGTAGGAAGGTCCAAAGGAAAGTATGTGTGTAGGTGGGGGTGGGAGAGGGGTATGAACTAACAGTCCCTGACATGGTTCTTCCTTTCAGCTAGGCAGGGTGGGACTCTAAACCAGGTTTCATCCAATTTAGAAAAAGAAAAGTGGTAATTCTAGCATCTGTATGGAAGGAGCAAATTCATGCCTGATATAGATGTGTTTTTCAAACACAGTCAGAATGGAATCACACTGTATAATGTATCATGATCATTCCATGCTGTTAAATATTCTTTGCAACATAATTTAAAGTAGCTGCATAATAACTCTTTGTGTGGCCAAAGTATAATTTATCTACTTCCCTGTAGCTAGATATTTAGGTGGTTTCTACTAGTCTTATAAAAATTTCTGAGATTAAACAATTATATTGCTATATGTCTTTACTCACGTCCCTTATTTCATTAATTTCCAAAAGAATTCCTGAGTTGAAGATTTTCCAGAATTCTAAAACTCTTGAACTCTTGATGCATATCACTGAATTTTCCCACAGAGGGAGTGTCTTACTTCTCACCAGTAGAATAGGAAGTTGTCCATTTCCTGGCACTCTGGTCAAGCCTGGGAAGTAATGTTTTAAAAATGTTGGCAGTTGGGTGGGTGAAGAATGGTATAGCCATCTTTTAACACTCCCTTTAAAATAAAAAGGCCATCATTTCTGTTCATCAGTCACCTTAGTTTCAGACTTTTAACTAATTTGTAGACCTGATCTTCCTCCATAGATCATTGACTGCCCTGCTGAGCACAGATCACAATTGTGTGTTGTATAATAATAAAATGACTAATAAAATGACTCCACCTAGATGCAGAGGAGTTGGGGGTCAGATGTAAGACAGAAGTGTCCCTGGCTTAGCTGCTACTACCCAGCCATGGTTCTCTGTTATCGAAGAGGAGACATGTATCCTGGGGGGCAGGTAGCCATCTTTGTGATGCCTAGTTGCAAACTATGCACCTGGATGTGTTACTTCACTTCTCTATGTGTCCATGTTCTCATCTGTTAGATGAGAAGGTGATCATTTAGAGAAGGTAATACCTACCTTGTTGGAGGACTAAATGGGACAGTTTTATAGTGCTGTGAGCAGAGTGGTGGCATATAGTAAGACCTCATGAAGAGTCAGCTGCTCTTTTAAATATTTAAGTCTTTATTTTGGGATCCTATGTTGGGATTCACCTTTTACAAAATTGTAGACATTATCTGTGCTTCATTTATCTGTATATGTATAATGACTTGTTTTCCTTAATAAATTTTGGTTTTCAAGAAATGTACACTACAAAAATTTAAAATAGAGAAAAAGGAAGAGAAAAAAAAATCCAAAACTGTGATTCTTTTCTGTATTCTTTCCAGCCTTTCTTTATTTGCATATGTTCGCATAGCTATAATCATCATGTGTATATAATTTTGTACCCTAGCTTATGCATTTATGTTAATTTCACATTGACATCTTGTCCTTATATTTGTCCTTTCTGGTGTTGTCTGTGTTGTTCCCTTGAGTGAATGTCCTGTAGGTTCTGTGATGATTCCTGTAATATCAAACACTTGGGGGTGTTTCTAATTTTTATTGCTATCATAAATAGCATGATTATAAACATTGTCTTTTGCATGGTGTTTTACATATTTTGACTTATTCCTTGGGATTTGGAACCATAAATTAATTGCCAAATTGCATTTACCAACTGACAATGTCACCAACAATCTGAAAATACATTTTACTGCACTCTAGGTAGCAAGGCTTTCTAGCTTTCAGTTATAAATATCATACAAACTTGCAAAATGTAACCTCAGTGCCTTTTAAAAAAATTATCTTTCCTTTATGTTTTTCTTTTTAAAAAAATATTTATTTTAATTGGAAGCTAATTACTTTACAATACTGTAGTGGTCTTTGCCATACATTGGCATAAATCAGCCATGGGTGTACATGTGTCCCCCATCCAAACCCCCCAACCACCTCCCTCCCCATTCCATCCCAGGGCACTAGCCCTGAGCATCCTGTCTCATGCATCAAACCTGGACTGGCGATCTGTTTCACATATGGTAATATACATGTTTCAGTGCTAGTCTCTCAAACCATCCCAAGGGACACATACAGACTGAAAGTGAAGGGCTGGAAAAAGATATTCCATGCAAATGGAGACCAAAAGAAAGCAGGAGTAGCAATACTCATATCAGATAAAATAGGCTTTGAAATAAAGGCTGTGAAAAGAGACAAAGAAGGACACTACATAATGATCAAAGGATCAATCCAAGAAGAAGATATAACAATTATAAATATATATTCACCCAACATAAGAGCACTGCAATAGGTAAGGCAAATGCTAACAAGTATGAAAGGGGAAATTAACAGTAACACAATAATAGTGGGAGACTTTAATACCCCACTCACACCTATGAATAATCAGCCAAACAGAAAGTTAGCAAGGAAGCACAAACTTTAAATGATACAATGGACCAGTTAGACCTAATTGATATCTATAAGATATTTCACCCCAAAACAATGAATTTCATCTTTTTCTCAAGTGCACACGGAACATTCTCCAGGATAGATCACATCCTGGACCATAAATCTAGCCTTGGTAAATTAAAAAAAAATGAAATCATTTCAAGAATCTTTTCTGATCACAATGTGGTAAGATTAGATGTAAACTACAGAAAAAAAAAATTCCTGAAAATGCAAACACACGGAGGCTAAACAACACACTTCTGAATAACCAACAAATCACAGGAGAAGTCAAAAAAGAAATCAAAATATGCATAGAAACAAATGAAAACACAACAACCCAAAACCTATGGGATTCAGTAAAAGCAGTGCTAAGGGGATGGTTCATAGCAATAAAAGCTTACCTCAAGAAACAAGAGAAAAACCAAATAAATAACCTAACTTTACACCTAAAGCAACTAGAAAAAGAAGAAATAAAGAACCCCAGGGTTAGTAGAAGGAAAGAAGTCATAAAAATTAGGGCAGAAATAAATGAAAAAGAAACAAAGGAGACTACATCAAATTCAACAAAGCTAAAAGCTGGTTCTTTGAGAAGATAAATAAAATAGACAAATCATTAGCCAGACTCATCAAGAAAAAAAGGGAGAAGAATCAAATCAACAAAATTAGAAATGAAAATGGAGAAATTACAACAGACAACTCAGAAATAAAAAGGATTATAAGAGACTATTATCAGCAACTATATGACAATAACATGGACAACTTGGAAGAAATGGATGAATTCTTAGAAAAGTACAACCTTTCAAAACTGAACCAGGAAGAAATAGAAAATCTTAACAGACCCATCACAAGCATGGAAATTGAAACTGTAATAAAAAATCGTCCAGCAAACAAAAGCCCAGGACCAGACGGCTTCACAGGTGAATTTTACCAAAAGTTTAGAGAAGAGCTAACACCTATCCTACTCAAACTCTTCCAGAAAATTGGAGCCAAACTCATTCTGTGAGGTCACCATTACCCTCATGCCAAAACTCAGTGCCTTTCAATTTGCATTTCTTTCCTGACTTGTGATGAATAGTTTTCTCTTTTACTTTCTAGAGCTAGTTATTCTTCCTCTTTTGTGATTTTTTTTTAAGAACCATTATGATAGCTTCTTGAATTGAATTATCATAAAGCTGGTTTTCTCTCTAACTCAGAATGCTATTACATTGTCACCAATGGTTATTTAATGCCTACTTTATCCACAGAATTGTCTGGGCATTTGGTCTGGGTATAATAATGGGAGAGAACTGGATCTGATGGAGAGATGGGACTTGGGCATTATAGGAGATGAAACCCAAAAGAAGATAATGAGGCTGAGTTGAATGAATGAACACCTTCTTGAATGTTTATTGGCATTTGGTTTATTCTTTTCTGAATTGCCCATTTAAGTCATTTGTTCTTGATCACTTATGGATACTCTGTATATTTTGATTATGTTTTGAAATGTTTTGCTGTATGTGTATGAGACAAAGGAAGTTGTATATAGATTGCATTAAACTATTTTGTTATGGAGCCACCATAACAAAATTCCACAGACTGAAAAGCTTAAACAACAGACATTTATTTTCTTACAGGTCTGGAGGCTCAAAGTCTAAGATCAAGGTATCTGCAAGTTTGGTTCTCTGAGGCCTGTCTCCTTGGCTTGCAGATAGCTGCTGTGAAATAATAGAAAATGTACATATTGGTCTCTGTCCTCATTTGCTGGCATAGACCTCCCGAAACCTTTGTAATGTCCTAAGTGATAAGACTACTACAAACATCTTCTGTTCTAATATTTGGTCTTTGACCCTGGTTCCTGACACAGAGCTCCTAAGGCCTTTGGGATTTCCTAGGTAACAAGAGTATCTTTTGTTCTAAAGAGGCAACTCCTAGATGGCTTCAGGTTGGGGGCTTGTCACAAGATAGACCAAGTCATGATTCGAAGCTTGGAAATTTCAGCTCATCCCCCATTCTCTGGGAAGGGAAGAGAGGGATTGGAGACTAAGTTAGTGATTGATTATGACTATGTGATGAAGTTTCCACAAAAATTCCCCAAGGTCCCCAGTGGCTCAGATGGCAAAGAATCTGCCTGCAATGCAGGAGACCCAGGTCCCTGGGTCAGGACAATCTCCTGAAGAAGGGAACGGCTACCCATTCCAGTATTCTTGCCTGGAGAATTCCATGGACAGAGGAACCTGGCAGGCTACAGTCCATGGGCTTGCAAAGAATCAGATACGATTGAGTGATTAATACTTTCACTTTTTTATGTGATGAAGTCTCCACAAAAATTCCCCAAGGTGGGGGGTTTGGGAACCTTCCAGGTTGGTAAACACCTCTTTGTTCAGGGAGAGCGATGGATCCCACCTCCACGAGAATAGAAGCTCCTGCACTGAGGACTCTTCCAAACTCTTCCTTATGTATCTCTTCATATGGCTGTTCACCTTATCCTTTGTTGTATATTTTATTAAATAATCAATTGCTAAATGTGTTTCCCAGAGCTCTCTGAACTGCTTTAGCAAATAATAGAATCCACAGAGAGGGTCATGAGAACCTCCAGTTTGTAGTCAAGTAAGACCGAAGTTCTATGGTTTTTCCAGTGGTCATGTATGGATGTGAGAGTTGGACTGTGAAGAAAGCTGAGTGCCGAAAAATTGATGCTTTTGAACTGTGGTGTTGGAGAAGACTCTTGAGAGTCCCTTGGACTGCAAGGAGATCCAACCAGTCCATCCTAAAGGAGATCAGTCCTGGGTGTTCATTGGAAGGACTGATGCTGAAGCTTAAACTCCAGTACTTCAGCCACCTCATGCGAAGAGCTGACTCATTGGAAAAGACCCTGATGCTGGGAGGGATTGGGGGCAGGAGGAGAGGGGGATCTCAGAGGATGAGATGGCTGGATGGCATCACCGACTCAATGGGCATGAGTTTGAGCAAACTCCGGGAGTTGGTGATGGACAGGGAGGCCTGGCGTGCTGTGATTCATGGGGTCGCAAAGAGTCAGACACAACTGAGCAACTGAACTGAACTGAACTGAACTGAAGACCAAAGCTGCGGGTAATCTGGAGACCCACTACTCGGGGAAAGCCTTGTGAGACTGAACCCTTAACTTGTGGGGTCTAATTTAACTCAATTTAGTTTCAGAATTGAATTGACTTGTAGTTCACCCAGCTAGTGTCAGAGAATAGGTGGGCATGGGGGGAAAAATCCCACATATCTGGTGTCAGAAATACTGTGTTTGAGAAAAAGGAGAAACACAGGGAGTTTTCCCTAGACAGCTGCCTTCTCATTGTGTGTTCACATGGTTGTCCCTCTGTGCAAGTGTTCCCTTGTCTGTCTAATTTCCTCTTCTTGAAAGGGTGCCGGTTAGATTGGACTAGGGACCACCCTAACAAGCTCATTTTAATCTAATCATATCCTTTAAGGCCTTATCTTCAAATGTAGTCACATTCTTAGATACTTGGGGTTAGTACCTTAATACATGAATTTTGGGGGTGTAGTGACGCAATTCCACCGATAACATATATACCTATATTATAAATGTATATACATATATAGATTTTATATACATGCATACATGCATATATACATAAATAAAAACATCTTTTAAAATTTATTCATGATAGCTCTCCACGTAATATTTATTTGCATGTTTATTTAGTTAAATCAGATATTACAGTTGAGTTTCCTAGAAGCAAAGGCTGAAATGGCAATTTGTATACAGGTGATTTATAAGAGAAATACTCCCAGGAGAAAACTGTAAGTGCAGTGAGGGAATTAGGATGGGGAAGGGGAAGAAGCTGGGATGTGATTTGTGGTTAGGTCCAGACTCAGCTTTAAGAGAATGGGAAGAGCAAACAGAAGCTTTGACTGAAAATGACAATGGCCTCAGATTCTCTAGAGAACATTTGTAGCAGTACCTGCAGAAGGCTAGGGCACTCCCAAGAGAGAAAAGATCCTGGGACACCTGAACCAGGTACTAACAGCATTTGCAATATCACCTTTTGCTTCATTTCACCTGACACTTGGCCCATATGTAGAAAAATGGTCTCCTACATTTGCTAACTTTTTCTTCTGATATTTTTATGGCTTAAAAAATACTTGAAATTTATTTTCCTATCTAGTATGAGGTAGAAATATCATATAATCTTTTCCTATTGGCGAATGAGTTTTCTCTTTTTTTTTTTCCACTTATTTTTATTAGTTGGAGGCTAATTGTTATTCCAATGGTCATGTATGGATGTGAGAGTTGGACTGTGAAGAAAGCTGAGCACCGAAAAATTGATGCTTTTGAACTGTGGTGTTGGAGAAGACTCCTGAGAGTCCCTTGGACTGCAAGGAGATCCAATCAGTCCATCCTGAAGGAGATAAGTCCTGGGTGTTCATTGGAACGACTGATGCTGAAGCTGAAACTCCAATACTTTGGCCACCTCATGCAAAGAGTTGACTTGTTGGAAAAGACCCTGATGCTGAGAGGGATTGGGGGCAGGAGGAGAAGGGGACGACAGAGGATCAGATGGCTGGATGGCATCAGCGACTTGATGGGCATGAGTCTGAGTAAACTCCGGGAGTTGGTGATGGACAGGGAGGCCTGGTGTGCTGCGATTCATGGGGTTGCAAAGAGTCGGACACGACTGAGCGACTGAACTGAACTGAATTACTTTACAATATTGTAGTGGTTTTTGCCATACATTGATATGAATCAGCCATGGATTTACATGTATTCCCCATCCTGAACCCCCTTCCCACCTCGCTCCCCCCCATCCCATCCCTCTGGGTCATCCCAGTGCACCAGCCCCGAGCACTTGTCTCATGCATCCAACCTGGACTGGCGACCTGTTTCACACTTGATAGTATACATGTTTCGATGCTGTTCTCTCAGATCATCCCACCCTCGCCTTCTCCCATAGAGTCCAAAAGTCTGTTCTATACATCTGTGTCTCTTTTTCTGTCTTGCATATAGGGTGATCATTACCATCTTTCTAAATTCCATATATATGCGTTAGTATACTGGATTGGTCTTTATCTTTCTGGCTTACTTCACTCTGTATAATGGGCTCCAGTTTTATCCATCTCATTAGAATTGATTCAAATGTATTCTTTTTAATGGCTGAGTAATATTCCATGGTGCATATGTACCACAGCTTCCTTATCCATTCGTCTGCTGATGGGCATCTAGGTTGCTTCCATGTCCTGGCTATTATAAACAGTGCTGCAATGAACATTGGGGTGCATGTGTCTCTTTCAGATCTGGTTTCCTCGGTGTGTATGCCCAGGAGTGGGATTGCTGGGTCATATGGCAGTTCTATTTCCAGTTTTTTCAGGAATTTCCACATTGTTCTCCATAGTGGCTGTACTAGTTTGCATTCCCACCAACAGTGTGAGAGGGTTCCCTTTTCTCCACACCCTCTCCAGCATTTATTGCTTGTAGACTTTTGGATAGCAGCCATTCTGACTGGCATGTAATGGTACCTCACTGTGGTTTTGATTTGCATTTCTCTGATAATGTATGATGTTGAGCATCTTTTCATGTGTTTGTTAGCCATCTGTATGTCTTCTTTGGAGAAATGTCTGTTTAGTTCTTTGGCCCATTTTTGATTGGGTCATTTATTTTTCTGGAATTGAACTGCAGGAGTTGCTTGTATATTTTTTAGATTAATCCTTTGTCTGTTTCTTCATTTGCTATTATTTTCTCCCAATCTGAGGGCTGTCTTTTCACCTTGCTTATAGTTTCCTGTGTTATGCAAAAGCTTTTAATTTTAATTAGGTCCCATTTGTTTATTTTTGCTTTTATTTCCATTATTCCGGGAGGTAGATCATAGAGGATCTTGCTGTGGTTTATATCGGAAAGTGTTTTGCTTATGTTCTCCCCTAGGAGTTTTATAGTTTCTGGTCTTACATTTAGATCTTTAATCCATTTTGAGTTTATTTTTGTGTATGGTGTTAGAAAGTGTTCTAGTTTCATTCTTTTACAAGTGGTTCACCAGTTTTCCCATCACCATTTGTTAAAGAGGTTATCTTTTTTCCATTGTATATTCTTGCCTCCTTTGTTGAAGATAAGGTGTCCATAGGTACATGGGTTTATCTCTGGGCTTTCTATTTTCTTCCATTGATCTATATTTCTGTCTTTGTGCCAGTACCACACTGTCTTGATGACTGTGGCTTTGTAGTAGAGACTGAAGTCAGGCAGGTTGATTCCTCCAGTTCCATTCTTCTTTCTCAAGATTGATTTGGCTATTCGAGGCTTTTTGTATTTCCATACAAATTGTGAGATTATTTGTTCTGGTTCTGTGAAGAATACTGTTGGTAGCTTGATAGGAATTGCATTGAATCTATAGATTGTTTTGGGTAGTATACTCATTGTCACAATATTGATTCTTCCGATCCATGAACACATTCTTCATCTATTTGTGTCCTCTTTGATTTCTTTCATCAGTGTCTTATAGTTTTCTATGTATAGCTCTTTTGTTTCTTTAGGTAGATATACTCCTAAGTATTTTATTCTTTTTGTTGCAATGGTGAATGGAATTGTTTCCTTAATTTCTCTTTCTGTTTTCTCATTTTTAGTGTATAGGAATGCAAGGGATTTCTGTGTGTTAATTTTATATACTGCAACTTTACTTTATTCTCAATACCGGTCATTTAAATAGATTACTGGGGCCTAAAGGGGGCCATAGTAAGTGGGAAATTGCTATTTGGTGCCAACAGGGCATTTCTCTGAGGTGAGAGCACAAGCTTTTTGCTTTTTTATGATAATAAAATATTTTATTTATTCTGCCTCAAATAACTACTATTTGAGAACACATAATATTTATAATATTAATGGAACTTAATCCCTGGTGGATCAGATGGTAAAGAATCTGCCTGCAATGCAGGAGACCTGGGTTTGATCCCTGGGTCAGGAAGATCCCCTGGAGAAGGGAGTGGCTACCCTCCTAGTGTTCTTGCCTGGAGAATCCCAGGGACAGAGGAGCCTTTCAGGCTACGGTCAATAGGGTCGCAAAGAGTCAGACATGACTGAGCAACTAACACACCATTTAAGAGAAAGCCCAACTTACATTTTTTTTCACATTTCAATACTGGATATTAATCAGAGAGATAGTCAAAATAAGTATGGTCAAAGTTATTAGGTCAAAAACTTACAATAAACGTTGGATGTTAATTTTGTTGTTCTTCCTGTTTAGTCACTAAGTCATGTCCAACTCTTGTGACCCCATGTAGCCTGCCAGGCTACTCTGCCCTTGAGATTTCCCAGGCATGAATACTGGACTGGGTTACCATTTCCTTAACAGACAGTTCCATTTTTGGTGTACAGTTCTTTGGCTACAAGAAAGAACTTTTGCTTTACTCCATTAATAGGAGTATCTCAGTGCTGGGGTGGCCTCCTCTTCTTATTTCTTCTGCTGTTGATTTTTAGCATAGTTATTTGAGATTGTATGAATGGAATTGAGTGGAAAGGTACTCATTGTGTTTATTCTAAATAAGAGAACATAACCGATTACTATAGTAATAAGAAGGTAGAAGATCAGTGCAATTGCCCAATATTTTTGAAGCCAACGGGTTAGGCCTAAGAGGCTCTGACTAATTATTCTTGATCTAGGATCAAGTATTTATCCCAGTTATTCTCCCAGAGTGAGCAGGTAATAGAGGCAGAAGTGATGAAATTGGCCACTAGGAAGGTGCTTTATATTCAGCATTGATGTTCAACTCAAGCAGTGAGTTCCTATCACCATGTCTGAGAAGGTTTGTTCTTAGGGGGTGCCTGGTCCCTAGCCTCCTGGAACTGAACCTTTGAGAAGATGGAAGGTTAAGTCTGACTCCATGATCCTTGTTCCTATCACTGCTTCTTTTTTCCTCTCAGGAGAACTGGCCCACATGAACTTCCAGACTCTCTTCTTCCTGGAGATGCTCTTGCCCCAGTGGTTGTCACTGCTGCATTTTCTTCCTTAAGGAAAGCACCTCTGCCTTGGCTCATGGTGTATTCTCCTTCCTGGGGAGTCCTAGGAAGATGCTTTTGTCCATCTTTACAACAACTGACTCCTCCAGCAAGTGACCTTCCTTCTAATCTTGGCAAAACCCTGCTGAGTCCTTAGTTGACCTCTTATTCCTTTTACAGTAGAAAAAGAGTTGTTCTATTATTTATCTTAACTTCTCATAAAATCTTCATTTTATTCTTTGCTTCACTTTTCTTATCAAGTTGGTGCACTCCCTTCACCGCCAGCAAACTTCCCCTTCCTCCCTGGGAAGGATACCTGCTGTGTATATTTTTATAATTCCTGCGGCTTTCTCTTATCTTGGATGACTTCATGTTAAATTAACTCAGTCTGGCTTGGGGATTCACACCCATGATTGCTTTGGTGCTACAGTGACCTTGCTGGAAAGATCTAGTATTGCTGATGAACTCTCTGAAAAATGCTGACTTTAGCTTAGTGTGTGACCTGTCAGGGATGGGAGTTGGACATATCCCTGATTTCAGACCTGAAATTTGCTTGTTTAGTTGAATCAGAAACTAATGTAACAGGAAGTGAAGTCTCCTAGCTATAGTAAAGAAGGAAGTAGGGTTACTATCCAGTGTAAATTGTACCATGTGACTATTAAGTAGGAAAATGGTCAGAGAGGTTGGTGAAATTGAGGCTTGATTCCTTTGAATCAGCCTACAAATGACTCTGTCAAGGTCATAATCAGTGAACGAGACAGGGTCAATGATATTTGGGTCTAGCTGTGGGTACTGAATACCAAACATATCCTGGGTGGCAGACGTTCTTCCTGAAGCTATTTGTTGTGCAGCTCCAGTAGGTCAGAAATGTTTGGAAGGTAAGATCAATACAAACGATCTGATCCAGTCTCTTAACAATTTAGATCTGTTATACTCATTCATTCATTTGTTCATTCATTCATGGCTCATTTTTAAATTTTATATAACAGGGCCAAGGTAACCCTCAACCAAAACTGTGAAGTAGATAATTATTTTTGTGCCAATCGCCTCCTCTTTTGAAATATTCTGCTTCTGCCACCTTTCTCGGGTGCTGAGGGTCATCATATTTGCTCTTTCCTTCATCTAACATTGCATTGCTTTTCTTGACTCTTGCTACTTCTCTAAAACATACCCCAAAGGTTCTCTTCCCACAGAACCCTGATATTCAGGGTTAGACAATCCAGCTAACCCCAAACTCACTGGACAGTATGGTTAACCATTCATCTAAGCTGCTGTAATATTTCAAATTCAACAGTGAGTTACTAACAGGAGAATTTCTGACTTTAGGGGGCGTTTTTGGAGAAGTCCTTTTAGAAGGTCCTGGTAAATTGAGAGGGTCAGTGGAGAATATGCAAGTGGCTGCCTACTTTCAAACATAATTGTTAAAAAGCTTTTTGAAAAATACTTTCCTATAAAATACTATGGATTTGGGTTAGAAATAGACACTAGATAAAATACCAAGCTGCGTCATATTCTACAGGACAATGTAACCATAACTTTAGGGGTTATCTTACTACTGAATAGAAATCATTTGCATGTGTATTGTATAAAAATGTACAGGTTAACTTGTGAAGGTGTCCCCTGTAAACAATAGCAAGAACAGTGTCAAATGGAAGTATATTCTCCTAGGTAATTAAAAAAATCTTTGGGTAGGCTTGTGAAGCAGTGTTGCAATTTCACACTGACAAGGACATATTTCATTTTTTCCAGGGGTTGAAGATACAAACACACTGATGTTTTATATGTGTATGTATATACATTAATATATACTACATATAGTATTTTGTATGTATAACATATAAAATGATATAAATATATATTTATACAAATACATGCATATATATTTGTTTCTCTCTATATAAAGCCTACATAACCACTTTTTAAAAATTGAAGTATAATTGACTTATAATATATATTAATTTCAGATGTAAAACATAATGATTTGATGTTTTAATAATTTATAAAATAATCACCATGATAATGCTGGTGACCAGCTGTCACCGTGCAAAGTGACTACAATATTATTTCCTATATTCCCTATGCTGTACATTACATCCCTGTGACTTATAAGTAGAAGTTTGTACCTCTTAAACTTCTTCACCTATTACTGCCATCCCCCCTACTGCCCCCCCCACCACCCCCGCCACTTCTAGGAACTACTAGATTTTTCTCTGTATCTAGTAGTCTGTTTCTGTTTCGCTATGTTTATTCATTTGTTTTGTCTTTCAGATCTCACATATAAATGAAATCATATGGTGTTTGTCTTTCTCTGTCTTATTTCATTTAGTATAAGGCCCTCTAGGTCCATGCATAGTGTCACAAATGGCGAGATTTCACTCTTTCTTATGGCTGATTTCTCATATGTGTGTATCGTCTTTCTCAAGATTGCTTTGGCTGTTTGGGGCCTTTTGTGGTTCCATACAATTAGGATTATTTGTTCTAGCTCTATGAAAAATATCATTGGCATTTTCATATGGATTGCCCTGAATCTGTGGATTGCTTTGGATAGTATGGACATAAGAACAATATTCATTCTTCCAGTCCATGAGCACAACACATATTTTCATTTGTTTGTGTCATCTTCAGTTTCTTTCATTAAGGCCTTATAGTTTTCAGAGTATAGGACTTTCACCTCTTTGTTTAAATTTATTCCTAGGTATTTAATTATTTCTGATAGAATTGTAAATGTATTGATTTCTTAATTTCTCTTTAGGATAGTTCATTATTAGTGTATATTAATAGAAATACAACACATTTCTGTATATTAATTTTATATTTTACAACTGTAATGATAGTTCTAATAGTTTTTTTTGGCAACACCCTTTTATAGCATCATATTGTCAGCAAATAGTGAGTGTTACTTCTTCCTTTCAAATTTGGATATCTTTTATTCTTTTTATGTTTGATTGTTGTGTTTAGGACTTCCAGTACTATATTGAATAAAGTCGTTAGAGTGGGCATCTTTGTCTTGTTCCTAATTTTAGAGGAAAAGCTTTCAGCTTTACACTGTTGAGTACGATGTTAGCCGTGGGTTTGTCATATATGGTTTTTATTACATTGCCATATGTTTCCCTCACACCTGCTTTGTTGAGGCTTTTTTAAAAAAATCATGAATGGATGTTGAATTTTGTTAAATCATTTTTCTGCATCTGTTAAGGTGATCATAGGATTTTTATCCTTTGTTTTGTGAAAGTGAAAAATGAAAGTGAAGTCAGTCATGTACGACTCTTTGCAACCCCAAGGACGATAGCCTACCAGGCTCCTCCATCCATGGAATTTTCCAGGCAAGAGTACTGGAGTGGGTTGCCATTTCCTTCTCTAGGGGATCTTCCTGACCCAGGGATCAAACCTGTGTCTCCCACTTTGCAGGCAGACGCTTTACCATCTGAGCCACTAGGGAAGCCTCTAGTTTTGTTAACGTGGTATATCACATTGACTGATTTGCAGACATTGAACCATCCTTGCCTCTCTGGAATAAATCCCACCTAATCATGGTATATGATCTTTTTAATGGATTGTTAAGTTCAGTTTGCAATATTTTGTTGAGGATTTTTGCATCTATGTTCACATGGGATAGTGGCCTCTAACTTTATTTTTGAAGTTCCTTTGTCTAGTTTTCATATCAGGGTAATGCTGGCTTCATATAATGAGTTTGGAAGTTCTCCTTCCTCTTCAGTTTTTTTTGGGAACCACTTAAGACGGATAGTTATTAACGCTTTAAAGTTTTGGTAGAATTCTCCTGTGAATGTCTGTTCAAATTTTCTATTTCTTCTAGTCT
Source organism: Odocoileus virginianus (assembly GCF_023699985.2). NCBI lineage: Eukaryota > Metazoa > Chordata > Mammalia > Artiodactyla > Cervidae > Odocoileus > Odocoileus virginianus. Next base: position 33,280,361 of record NC_069688.1, read on the forward strand.
TGGAAGAGTGTATGTTTCTAGTAATTTATCCATTTCTCTAGGTATTGTTCAATTTGTTGATGTATAACTCTAGTACTCACTTATAATTCATTGTATTTATGTGGTATTGATTGTAAATTCTCTTTTATTTCTGATTTTATTTATTTGGGCCCCTTTTTTCTTGATGAATCTGGCTAAAGGTTTATCAATCTTGTTAACTTTTCAAAGAACCAGCATAGTTTTATTGATCTTTTCTATTTTTTTGTCTGTATTTCATTTATTTTCACTGTGATTTTATAATTTCCTTGCTTCTACTAAATTTGGATTTTATTTGTTATCTTTCTAGTTACTTTAGGTAGAAAATTAAACTGTTTATTTGGGACCTTTCTTGTTTCTTGAAGGTAGGTCTGCATCACTATGAACTTTCCTCTTTTTCTATGTTCCATAGATTTTGGATCATTGTGTTTCCATTTTCCTTTGTATCAAAGTTATAAAAAAATTTCCTCTTTGATTTCTTCATTGGCCCAGTGATTGTTAGTAGTATATTGTGTAATATCCATGTGAAGACATTGTGTATCTTATGTTATTTGTCTTCTTTTGGTCTCCTTGTGGTTTTATAATGGTCTTTACTATTAATATTGTGTTTCTCATGTGTGTGTGTATGTCTATTGTATTGTTTTCATTTGTGGTTGCCATGAGGATCATAGATCAGTTCAGTCACTCAGTTGTGTCTGACTCTTTCTGACCCCATAGACTGCAGCATACCAGGCTTCCCTGTCCATCACCAACTCCTGGAGTTTGCTTAACTCATGTCCATCTAGTTGGTGATGCCATCCAACCATCTCCTCTTCTGTCATCCCCTTCTCCTCCTGCCTTCAATCTTTCCCAGCATCAGGGTATTTTCCAATGAGTCAGTTCTTCACATCAGGTGGCCAAAGTATTGGAGTTTAAGCATAAGTCTTTCCAATGAATATTCAGGACTGATTTCTTTTAGGATTGGCTGGTTTGATCTCCTTGCAGTCCAAGGGACTCTCGAGAGTCTTTTCCAACACCACACTTCAAAAGCATCAATTCTTCGGCACTCAGCTTTCTTTATGGTCCACCTCTCACATCCATACATGACTACGTCAGCAAAGTAACGTCTCTAATTTTTAAAATGCTGTCTAGGTTTGTCATAGCTTTTCTTCCAAGGAGCAAGCATCTTTTATTTTCATGGATTCAGTCACCATCTGCAGGGATTTTGGAGCCCAAGAAAATAAAGTCTCTCACTGTTTCCATTGTTTCCCCATCTATTTGCCATGGAGTGATGGGTCCAAATGCCTTGATCTTAATTTTCTGAATTTTGAGTTTTAAGCCAACTTTTTCACACTTCTCTTTCACTTCATCAAGAAGCTCTTCAGTTCCTCTTTGCTTTTTTTCATAAGGGTGGTGTCATCTGCATATCTGAGGTTATTGACATTTCTCCCAGCAATCTTGACTTCAGCTTGTGCTTCATCCAGCCTGGCATTTTACATGATGTACTCTGTATATAAATTAAATAATCAGGGTGACAACATACAGCCTTGACATGCTCCTTTCCCAATTTGGAGCCAGTCCGTTGTTCCATGTCCAGATCTAACTGTTGCTTCTTGACCTGCATACAGATTTCTCAGGAGGCAAGTAAGGTGGTCTGATATTTCCATCTCTTTAAGAACTTTCCACAATTTGTTGTGATCCACACAGTCAATAGCTTTGTCATAGTCAGTGAAGCAGAAGTAGATGTTTTTCTGGAATTCTCTTGCTTTTTCTATGATCCAACAATGTTTCTGACCTACAAAGTTTCTGCTGAAAAATCTGCTGCTGATGGTCTTATGAGGGTTCCCTTGCATAAAACTAGTAGTTTTTCTCTTTCTGCCTTTAAAATTCTCCATTTTTAGCATTTGCCATTTTAATTACAGTATGCCTTGGTGTGGATCTTTTGGGGTTCATTTTTTGGGGACTCTCTGTACTTTTTGCATCTGGATATCTTTGTCTTTTCCTAGCTTTGGGAAGTTTTCTGTCATTACTTATTCAAATAAGTTTTCTGCCCCTTTCTTTCAAGGCTTCTTCTGAGACTCCTATAATGTGAATGTTAGTATGCTTGATATTGTCCCAAAGATCCCTTAAATTGTCCTTATGGTTTTAAATTCTTTTTTTCTTTCTGCTGTTCTTATTGGTTGATTTCTATTATTCTTCCTCCCAGATTGCTTATATGTCTATCTAATCTGCTATTAATTCTCTTCAATTTATTTTGAAATTTCACTGACTATATTCTTCAGCTCTGATTGGTTCTTTTTTTATTGGAATGTAATTGCTTTACATTGTTGTGCTAGTTTCTGCTGTACCCTGAAGTAAATCAACTCTATGTATTGGACCTACCCTCTTGGACCTCCCTCCTTCCCTCCACACCCTACCCCACCCATCTAAGTCATCACAGAGCACCGAGCTGAGGTTCCTGTGCTTTATATTTATAGTAGGTTCCCACCATCTATTTTACACATGGTAGCATATATATGTTAATCTCAGTCCCAATTCCTCCCACCCTTCCCTTGCCCCCTATGTCCACATGTGCATTTCTCTAAGGAAATATGGACACAGGTAGTCACACACATACAAACACGCGGAGAACTCCATGTGAAGATGAAGGCAGAGATACACTGATGCTTCTACAAACCAGGGAACCCCAAAGATTGCCAGTAAACCACGAGAAACTAGAAGAGAGACATAGAATAAATTTTTCCCTCTTAACTCTCAGAAGGAACCAACACTACTGACACCTTGACCTCATATTTCTAGCCTCCAGAACCGTGAGATAATCCATTTCTATTCTTCAAGCTCCTCAGTATGTGCCCTTTGTCGCTGCGGCCCAAGGAATCTAATGCAGGGACACCAGAGCACGGGGCCCCTGCTTTCCCTTCTCTTTGTCCCTCATGCACCAGAGCGATTTCCTCCAAAGTGTGTTCCCTGGAGATGGGTGCTTCCCCAGGTCTTCCTGAGGGACCAGAGGAGACCAAGCCAGTATGTTTATAGGCTCATATCTCAGCAGAGCAGCCCTGCATTCAGTGTTTTTATACCTTTTAGGCCTCCATGTAAAAATTTGCCTTCAAAAGCAATTCATTTGTCCAAACAGTTAGAAACCCCTGTAGCTACCCTAACAGTGGGGGGCTCCTTTTTTCACCACTTTATGAACCTTCCAAATGTTCTTGAGCAGTGTTTTCTTAGTCTGTGCTGGACTATGATAAATTCTCTCTTGTGATCACTGTTTGCGAGGCTGAACAATGGACCTGCTCCTGGAAATGTGAAGTCAGGAAAGAGGAAGTCTCCAGGCACTGAATTAACAGGGCTGTTTTTCCCCACCCAGCTCCAGAAGGCCAGGTTTCTAAGCCCTCCCCAGAGAGCAGGGTGTGCCAGCAGCATGTCTGGGGTAGGGAGGTGGGGGTGATTACAGGCAGGAAGGGGAGAAAGAGAATGTCATGATTTGTCCTGACCCCATGATGGTTTTTGAAAAGCAGTTTTATCTGGCTTGGGCTCCTGCCTCACCCCTCTGGCCCAGGGTGGTGCTCACCACCTTTGCTCTCACCTGTAGGTACTGCTTTCCTCTTTCCAGCTCATTTGCTCCATTGTGTGGTGAGTACTATGGGTCATCTCTGCTGTGGGTGGTATGGACCTAGAGATGTACTCTGCCCTTCTACTAGCCTCCCAGAAATCTTCACTCTTCTCTTTGCCCCATGGTCCAACTGCATCACACATGCACGGAGCAGCTGATTAGGCCTTCATGGTCAAGTCTGTTAGTTGCTCAGTCATGCCCTACTCCTTGCGACCCCATGGACTGCAGCCCACCAGGCTTCTCAGTCCTTGGGATTTTCCAGGCAAGGATACTGTAGTGGTTTGCCATCACCTTCTCCAGAGTCATGGTCAAGGGTGCTTCGGTAACTACACCTGTGACCACAGGCCATGGAGAGAGTAGAGCAGTCTCAGTAATGAGATAAAAATTAGCCCTGTGCTCTGCATGGTTCCGAGAGCCCTAGCAATTCTATTAGGTAGGTACTACTATCCTCATCTATTACTGCTGTTGTTTAGTTGCTATTTCATGTGGCTCTTTTCGCAACCCCAGAGACTGTAGCCCTCCAGGCTTCTCTGTCCATGGGATTTCCCAGGCAAGAATACTGGAGTGGGTTGCCATCTAACTAATGATGAAATTGAGGCTCAGAGAGGTTACATAAGTTATCTAATGTTGCGTGGCCCATAAATGAGAGAGCAGGAATCCAACCCAGGCGGTCTGGCTCCAGAACCCTGCTCTGAAGCACCATGTACATCACCCTTAATGGAGACTCACAGTAGAAGGCCTCAGTTACAGGCCCAGGAGAATGAATGTTTGGGTGTGTTTCTGTGGTCTGAGAGGGTGTTGAAAATAATGGGGAAGGTGCAGGTTAATAGTATTCCACTAATTAACAAGGATATTACCTGTTATACAAAGAGCATAAGAACTATAGTAATTACTGAGGTAAATTGCCATGGTGACTTTTTTTTTTTTTTACCAAACACAAACAAGTGGCAGATTATCATAACCTCTCATTAGACCTTAGGCTAACCTAAAGGAAATATTAAAGTATCAAAGGGAACCCCTTCTCTCAACCACAGTAAGGTGGTTCGGCATCACTAAAGGTGATAAATAGCCAGTATGTTTTATTGTTATTTCCATATCTGATTTCCCTGGGAAGTTAGAAGTCTTTGCCAAGAATATCCTAAATGCAAGCAAAGAATTCTTTTCTTAGTACCTGTTTTTAATGCCATGTTGGTTCTATGGCCCTTCCTCTCCAGGTTGTGGAGTTGAGCTACTTTTCTGGATGGTAGCCTTTGCCACCTGTGGGGTTAGCTGTCCCAACCCTCCTCTGGAGACAGGTTTCAGTGTGATTTCCATGGCAGGGTCCAGGAGTGGCCTAAAGCTGAGAGCCCAGGTCATACCTGATTGATGGCCACAGCTGCCTGGCTAATTGGTGTGTGGGCCTCCCTGCCTCCCTGCCACACCTGGCTCTAGCTTATAGAATGCCATTGTTTGCTTGTCCTCGCACTGGTGGAAAGTGCAGTTCTCAGCTTCAACATGGGGACCACGAGCTCCAGTTCACCCAGACTACATGCCCGTGAAGCAGTTGAAGCCGGAGCTTCCAATGGACTCTCAGTGCTGGGCTGAGCAGGAGGTTAAAAGACACAACTGCTAATAGGCACTGAAAGCAGTGCTGTCTCCCGGCGGCACGAGGCGCTCGCACAGGAGATCGATATGGCAGCGATTATCCCGCTTCTATCACTGTCCCTTTTCACCGAGACCGGATAATGGGAGGGTTGTCCCCAGAGTCAGCTATTAATATCACGTGGAGAGCTGGAGGTGAGACCAGCGGAGGCAATGGCCCTGTTTCCAAGTGTCTTCTGCTGTGGACTTCTGATTATTGGACTAATGACCAGTCTATTCTTCTAGACAGATCTCCTTAAAAAAAAACCCTCCATGGAAATTCAGTTTATGAAACAGCAATGAGCACAGGTGGCAGGAGTCACTGAGGCCTCGTTCCCTGTTACCGTGTCACCAGCTTGAGTTCCCCTGCTGAGGTGGGCAGTGTGTGTGCCTCCTTCTCGGTCTAGCAGTTTTCTTCTGCAGCCGCTGCAGCGGCTCCTCAGCTGACCCACAGGGTCACAGGGAATGGAGGGGTTTGTGATGCCCCAGGGGCCACCCTCAGGCTTCCCAGGTGGTGCTAGTGGTTCAGTACCTGCCTGCCAGTGCAGGAGACATAAGAGACACAGGTTTGATCCCAGGGTCAGGAAGATCCCCTGGAGGAGGTCGTGGCAATCCACTTCAGTACTCTGGCCTGGAGAATCCCGTGGACAAAGGCGGTTGATGGGCTACAGTCCGTAAGGTCGCACAGAGTCAGAAACGACTAAAATGCCTGAGCACACAGGGCCACCCTCAAACAGTTAGGTTCCAGACATGGCAGAAAAGTACTCCAGTTTTCTGTCACTCAGTGGGAAATATTTGAGATGAGTTCAACACAAATCTTCAGAGTGTCCCTAATAGATTGTGGCCCTGCTATTCTCAGAGATAATCTACTTATGAATACACCCTTTGTGGCTTCTTTTACCTTCCTAGTTTCTCCTTCCCCACCTGTGCTTCCAGGGATCATCTTTCAGTATATTATACTACCCATGTCTTAATCACTTTCTCAGGATGTTCATCTGGGGGCATCAAGTCAAGACAGCAGGGAGAGAGGCTCAGAGCTAGATCATTTGGCTTCTTCCTTGCCCCTGCCCCTGGCCCCACTCTCCTCCTCCCTGAACCCCCTGTGGAACTCCAAGCATGCTATCCAAGGCCTGTCTATCACCTTTTCACACTGAAAACCCCCCAGGATTAATTGATTTGTTCCCCCCAAGTCCTGCTCTTTTTCTTGCTTTGCTTATCTTTGAAAATGGCCCCACCATTCCTCCAGTTCCCCAGGACCAGAAACTCTAGTCTAGTGTTATACTTCTTACTGTCCATCCACTAAGCTCCTCTTGCTCCTCATATACAATGAGTGTATCTCTGCCCAAGTTTATCATCTAAGTAGTTCCTGAACACTGTGGTTAGAACCCGTCCTAACCATCTGCACTACCATAACCCTTCAGACCCCACATGTACGGGCTGGGGGCTGTTTGCTTAATGTTCTCTGCAGTGGATGCTGTTGGTTCCACATCCAGAACTCCTTGACAGCTGCTCTGGGTGAGTTCAGCAAGTGCTGCAGGTAAGAGCTTAAACCTGTGGCCTTCTGCAAAGACTTATGCTTGGCTTACAATCCATCTAATGCAGGGATGCTGGGAGATTAGACCCTCTTACTCCCCGGGAGCATCTGATGACTGATGCAGAGTTCAGTGACGCCCAGACCCTTGTGTCAAGGTGGGACCACTGTGTGGTTCAACCTGAACTTCAGCACTCTCTGGGGATCAGGTCAGGGGTGGGCTATCTGGGACCAAATCTTTGCTGTGTTTCTCTCCTTTCCTTATTCTTTTCTCTTATTTTTTTCCTGGATAGCAGTCCATTTAAATCACATGGACCAGAACACTCATCTCAGGCTCTGCCTCTAAGTAGCTCAACATGAAAATCTTCATGAACTAGTGGCACTAACGCTACTCTTTATAAAATATTCTCTGCTGCAATCAAACGTTTGGGAGATTCTTATAGGCAATATTATCCATTCTTTGCTTCAATCTTCTTTGGAGTAAGTTTCTCACTTGTCCTTTTTGCTGTCTCTTTTCTTTTTCTCTCCATCCCCTTTGAATCAATAGCCCTGTGAAACCATAAAATTTTCTTGCTAAACTGTGTGAAGAATTTTTTTGTCTGTTTTTCAAAGTATTTGTATCAGTCTATTAGTTTTCTTTTTTTTGAAAGATCCTTTTCTAGTTTGGGTATCAGAATAATGCTGACTTCATGGAATGGGTTGATAAGCAAGGCAAAGTTAATTTCAGTTCTTCCTTGAATACTTGATGTGTGCACAGTCTCATCTGACTCTTGCAACCCCATGGACTGTAGCCTGCCAGGCTCCTCTGACCATGGAATTTCCCAGGCAAGAATACTGGAGTGAGTTGCCGTTTCCTCCTCCACCTATATACCTGGTTTGCCACTTGTATCTTTTCTCCATCCCCAGCATCCAGCCTGCCTCTGAATTCGAGAATGCTGCAAGGCCTTCTGTAGCCATGTTATAATATGCTGGAACTTATTTCCTGCATGTATAAACTGAGAATGGTAAAAATATATAAATTTCTGAATCTCTCGTTGTGCTGGCATTGGGTTTTCCAGATGGATTTGCATGCTGTTTACATTTTTACCTTTTTAAAGAAGAGGATTTTCCCATCTATCCCCAGTGAGTCCTGATTGATAATAGACTGCAGACACACTGCAAGTATATAAAGATCAAACAAATGCACATTTCTAATGAATTATTTACATTGTGTATAAGCATTAGTGCAAGTGGTTTTGTTGAAATGGAATCACAAGTCAAAAATCAGTGCTGGATGAAGGGAGGGAAATATTTCTCATTTCCAGTTAGTTGGCGGAAAAGAGTTCTGGGAAGAGCAGAAATTTTAAGGACTTTTGTATCAGGGCAGGAAGAAGGCCCAAAGGCATTTTGGCAAAGAGAAAAATCTTCCAGTCACAGGATATAGAGCAAGCGAAAAACTAAGATGAGGAAGAAAGAAGTATCTATTTAGATCTTTTGCCCATTTTTTGCTTGGGTTGTTTGTTTTTTAATACTGAGCTGCAGGAGCTGTTTATATATTTTGCAAACAAACTTATGGTTACCAAGAAGGGAGTGGGGAGGAGGGATAAATTGGGAGATTGATATTGACATATATATACTACTACTTATAAAATAGATAGCTAATAAGGACCTATTGTATAGCACAAGAATCTCTAGTCAATATTCTTTAATGACCTATATGTGAAAAGAACCCTTAAAAAAAGATAGATATATGTATATATGTAACTGATTCATTTACTGCATACCTGAAACTAACACAACATTGTAAATCAACTGTATTCCAAATTAAAACAGAAAGAAAGAAAAGATGAAGGAAAAAGAAATGGTGAATGTGGTGGGCTCTATGTCCATCCTGAGCAAAGCAAAGCCCAGGGACTCCTGCACTGTCAGTCATGTTGCATTAATATTGAAGGTAGGAGTTATTAGGTGCTTCATAAAGAAAGTGAACTGGAAATACTGTGGAAATAGTAGTAATAGTGAATATAAGTATAGCCAATATTTACTTAGCGCTTACCATATGCTAGATTTTGGACCAAGTGCTTTACATGTATAACCTTGTTTAATCACCCCAACATGGAGATGCAAAAGATAGTATCATGATTTCCCCTTTATCCATGAAGAGACTGAAGTATATTATTTCTAGCAACTTTTCAAAGGCCATGCAACTGTTACATGTTGCAGTTAGAATTCAAATGAAGTTTTGTCTAACTCTAAAGTATGATACTGATTCTGATTCACTAACATAAATCCTAAAATAAATAAATAATGTGCATACTTAACAAGTTAGAAAAAACTTATCCAGGAGGATATTGACTGAATTCTCTGGTTGAAGTGACCTCAGTTCGAAATCTGAGATTTTCCCTTCTTCTGAGCATGAACTATTTAAATCCTCAGCACATTCTAAAGATTCAAACTGTTTTCTCAGAAATCGACCAGTTCATTTCCTTGCTGAGAGTTATAATTGGGGTAACTTCAACAGTGGTAGCCAAACTTTCAAATTACATAAATATAAAGAAATGCTGATGTGCTTTTCAGAAGAGGAAAGGTTATCTTTTTTCTTTCATATTTTCCCCTTTCTTCCCCCCTTCCTTTCTACCTTCTTTCTTTCTTGCTATGCCAATCTTAATAAAGTCATCTGCCTTTCATGTTCCGAAATAAGTCTTGCCTTACAAAAGAAATAGTACCTGCATGTTTAATTTTTTACCCTGAAATATTAGAAGGACAATTTTAAATAACCAAATCTGACATCACTCCTTGTGAAATCCTTATTAATAACTGAACATCTCTTACATGTCAGACACAGTGCTTAGCACATATTTTATTTCACAACATCCTTTGAAACTGAGCACTATTATTCTCATGGGGTTCAGTGATAGTATTCTTTCCAGTTTGAAAAAGAATAAACTGAGGTTGAAAATGAAAGTGTTAGTCACTCAGCAGTGTCCGATTTTTGTGTCCCCATGGACCATATCCCACCAGGTTCCTCTGTCCATGGAATTCTCCAGGCACTTTCCTTTAGTGGAGTGGGTTGCCATTCCCTTACTTACCAGGGGGTCTTCCCCACCCAGGGATTGAACCTGGGATTCCCTCATTACAGGCAGATACTTTACCATCTGAGCCACTAAGGAAGCCCAAACTGAGGTTGATGGAGGATAAATCACTTACTCAAGGTCACACAGATAGTAAATGGTGGAGGTAAGATTAAATCTAAGTTGTCTGATTTCAAGGACTGTGCACATAATCCTAGCATCATATTGTATTTCACCAGAGGAAGAGGTAGTCCTACCAAATTCACAGGAGACATGAGTAATGGTTAATTCTTAGACATCTATGCATTGTTTTGTCCATTCTTTCATCCATGCATGCATCTATCAATCCATCTATACAAAAAGTATTCATTACATGCAATGTACTGGCTTTCCAAACAAGCAGAGAAATTAGCTGCTTGGAGTTTTACATCCCTTTAGTATTCTGCAATGTTTCTATAAGATAGAACTTGAGGAAGGATGTGCTAGAAGAAAAAAAGTTGAATGTCTTGTTTCTCCAAATAATTAAGATAGTGTGTGATTCTTTTTATTTTAAAGAAGTTAGATTTATTTATTTATTTCTAGGCTAACTGACTTAGTTCCCCCATCAGGGGTCAGACACTCGCCTCCTGCATTGGAATGTTAACCACTGGACCACCAGGGAAGTCCTGATAGCATATTACTTAAATAGGCACAAGATGAAGGAGCGGGGCAGGACATAACAAGAGAGGTCAGAATAATGCATCCTTACTCTGCCAGCACTTTCCTTTAATGGGGACAGAAAACTTGATATGACTCACTTGCTCTGCTCCACTTTCTTCCTGCTGTAGCAGACTCAACAGATTTTTCCTTGCAAACCCTTGCTTCTGTGGAGTTCTTCAACCTAGAATATACTCAGCAACATTCTGAACCTGCTATGTGCCAGGTGCTGAGTCATACAGAGTCCCTTCTTTTCAGTAGAGCTCAATAGATGATCATTTTCTCATGTTTCCCTGTGCCTTGCTTTCCAAATGCCAGTCCAACTGGACTCATCAGAATCACCCAGGGGGCTTTAGTAGCCAGTTTCTGTTTTTGAGAATCAATGGAGCAAAATGATTGAAGGCAGACTCCAAAGGCTAAGTGCCTGGGTTCAAACTCAGAAATTGTAACTTGACTAAGGTCCATGGCCTTAGTCAGGTTACTTAACCTTTCTGAGTTGTAGTTTCCTCATCATAAAGGAGAATAATAATAGTTCCTAATTCACAGAGTTAGGATGAGAATTTAGAGAGTTAATATTATGCATAAAACACTTAGAAGGAGTGTCTGCCAAATAATGTTATAGTTTATTAGCCATCATTATTATTAAAAGTGTGAATCATGAAACTCTGCTCAGATGGACTGGATGAGAATTTTTGGAGGCCGGGCCCAGGATTCTTTTTTGTTGCTGTTGTTCTGTTTCCCAGGTGATTCTGTTTCTGGGTCTTGTTTTAGACTCACTGACAGAATGAAGTGAAGTGTTCTTAAATGTGAGTCTGAGTACAAAGTCTGTTTATCTCTCTTTTTAATCAGTGTTGCTCTTTAATTAGGTCCTGTTGTATGCTAAGTCACTTCAGTCTTATGAGACTCTTTGCCAACCTATGGACCATAGCCTGTCAGGCTCCTCTGTCCATTGGATTCTCAAGGCAAGAATACTGGAGTTGCCATGCCCTTCTCCAGGGGATCTTCCCACCCCAGGGATTGAACCTGTATCTCTTATATCGTCTACATTAGCAGGCAGGATCTTTACCACTAGTGCCACATGAGAAGCCCCTAAAGGGTCTCATTTTTTCCCAAACATCTTTTTCTTGTCTGGATTCTACTGAGTCACCCTCTTAAGATATGAGTTGATCAGTTGACTCAGAAACTATCAGCTGATTAAATCTGCCCCTGCATATGATCCATCTGGTTATTATTCATACGGTTTGGTTCCCACCTGTGAGATTATAAATCTCTTGGTATAGACCCACATCTGTGGGGTTGTATAGCCAAAGCTTAATAAGTGTCAAGTTCAGTAATGAACCAGACACATAGTTCAAGCAGATACTCTCATTATATCCACCACAATCATTTACAGTCTTCCTTCCACTGATAAGAATACTTTTCTTGATATTAGTCATGATAAATAAGTATTCTATTTTTATAAATCTTAAAAATATAAAACCAGTGTGAAAAAAAATCACATAGTGAATCAAATATCATGTAGTTTGGGTTACCAGTCTCATATATCTAGGACTCTTGTCTTTGTGATATTGACCACACAGCCTAAGTAAGACAAAGAAAGGAAGGAGAGTTCTATGAAAAGCAAGTAGGTTGATTAAACTTGCTGGAACACTATATGCTCAATGACTCCAGCGTGAAAATTGATGACTTTAGGAGATACAAATTGGCTTCCTGGTCAACAGTGATCCCTGTAGGGCTATGGAGCAGTTGTTCCTCTCCCTCCTAAACCACTGATTTTACAAGGGACTGCTGTTCTGATTTTTCCACGGTGTGGACACAAGACCCTTGTTGGGAGTTTGAGTTTGGACTGCTTTAACAAAGTAGCAAAGATTGTGTGTGCATGTGCATGCTCAGTTGCTTCAGTCATGTCCAACTCTTTGAGACCCTGTGGATTGTAGCCCGCCAGGCTCCTCTGTCCGTGAGATTCTCCAGGTAAGAATACTGGAGTGGCTTGCATTCCCTTCTCCAGAGGATCTAGGTTGGCTTTCTTATAAAGAGCAGAAATTTACTTCTCACAGTTCTGGGGGTTGGAAGTCCAAGATCTGTACCAGTGTGGCTGGTTCTGGTGAGAGCCCTCTGCTAGATTTCAGATAGCTGACTTTTCATATCTTCACATGGCAAAAAAAAAAAAAAAAAAAGGATCAGTGATGTCTCCAGGGTACTTTTATAAAGGCATTTGTTTCACTTTTGAGGTTCCATACTCATGACCTAATTATCTTCCAAAGACCCCACCTCCTATTACCATCACACTGGGGTTAGAATTTCAACATTGGAATTTTGGGTGGACATATACATTCGGTCCATTGCATTGGTCAAAAAGAGACCTTGTGTCGGAGTTCCTTCTTTACTTTAAATTGTGTTTATGTTTTTTTTTTTTTAAATTTAATTTTTATTTGAGTATAGTTGGTTTAAAATGTTGTGTTAATTTAAGGCATACAGCAAAGTGAATATTATACATGTGGTTGTTAGTTTAGTTACTAAGTCATGTCTGACTCTTTGGAACCCCATGGACTGTAGCCTACCAAGTTCCTCTGTCCATGGGATTTCCCAGTCAGGAATATTGAAGTGAGTTGCTGTTTCCTTCTCCAGGGGATCTTCTTTACCCAAGGATCAGACTGGCATCTCCTGCATTGGCAGGTGGATTCTTTACCACTGAGCTACCAGGAAATACATGTACATATAGGTACAGGGATATATGTATATATATCCACTCTTTTTTTAAGATTCTATTCCCATACAGGCCATTACAGAGTATTGAATACATTCCCTGTGCTATACAGTAGGTCCTTATTCATTGTCCATTTTATATATAGTAGCGTATATGTCAACTCCAACCTTCCAGTTTATGCTCCTCTTCCCTCCGCTGCCACAGTTACCCACTGGTAACCATGTTTGTTTTCTACATCTGTGACTCTTCTTCTGTTTTGTAGATAAGTTCATTTGTACCCTTTTTTTATGTTCCACATACATGCAATATCATACGGTATTTTTTGTCCTTTTCCGTCTGATTTACTTCACTTAGTGTGACAATCTATAGGTCCATCCAGGTTTCTGCAAAAAGGAATTTCTGAGTTGAAAATATAGATGAAGATCACTGTATGGCCATGGACAGCCTCATGCAGTTGGTGGCTTAGAGAATAAATTCAGCAGGCAGAGAGATGCCTTGATAAAAGATAGTAAAGGGGAGGGATGGAGTCAAAGCAGCATTTGAGGCCCTGATAAGAGTTCTTTCAGCGTCACTCCAACCCCATCCTCTCTACAGTGTAGTATGTGAAGTCACTGCTTTCTCTTTTTTGCTTGTGTTACTATGGATTGGTTTCATTTGAGTACCATGGAATTCTGACTTGGTAAAGTGAAATTAAGTTTGGAGTTTTATACTTAGTATTCTATTAATAGAGCTGTATACCAATATCCTTATTAATATACATTTTTGATGTCTAAACAGTGCCACGTGGTTGGCTCACCACAAAGCTGGGGTTAACTAACACCCCCAGATGTTTTTTGGATAACTGCTGTCTAGTTCTATTTCTGTCTCTCTGCAATGGGCATTTAATTTTTTCAGCTAGATGGAAGATTTTATCTTTATCTTTCTTAAATTCTGTCTTGGAGATTTTAATAGCTCCGTATTCTAACTTATTAAAGTTTGAACATTGATTTTTGTCATCTGTCATATCATTTCTCCCTTTTGAGTTGTGTCATCTGCAAATTTGACAAATGTATGCTTTACATCTTCAAATGTGCATGTGTTATACAATATTAAAATTTTGAAAAAGTTGAGTGGTTTTGACCTTGCAGTTTCCCTTCTAGAACCTTATATATGCATAGCTTCTCACATATGCATATGGAGATATGCTGAAAGCTATCCCATGCAGCACTGTTACAGAGAAAAGTGAGAATAACTACCATATCCAGTAATTGATAAAATAGATGTGTTTTATTCAATGAACTACATTGTTACAATTAAAAGAAGTGAATTAGAATGTTAAGTATAAACACTGATTGTTCTCAAAACATACTGATGACACAGTCAATGTGCAGAGTGATATGTACAGTGCAGTATGATATCAAAACAAAATGTTATGTGTCAAAATGGTAAAAGATAGTGAATTTGGGGCAGTAGGAACATGGGTAGTTATTATTGCCATAGACTGAATACTTGTGTTTCCCAGAGTTCGTATGTTAAATGCCAGTCCCTAATGGAATGGTATTTAAATGTGGGACCTTTGGGAGTTGTTAGGTCATGAGGGCAGAGACCTCAAGAATGGGACTGTTCTCTAAAAGAGACCCCATAGAGTTTCCTTGCCTCTTTCAGCCATGAGCGGTTATAGCAAGAAGAAAACCCTCTATGAATCAGGGAGTAGGCTACCATCAGACATAGAAGCTGCTAGCACCTTGATCTCAGACTTTCCAGTCTCCAGCATTATAAGAAATGAGTGCCTGTTGTTTAGGCCACCTGTCCTTGGTATTTGGTATAGCAGTCTGAATGAACAAAGACTATTATACTATACTTGTGATTTTTCTGAATTTAAAAAATTCTGAAATATAGTCTTTGGCACTCCAATAGCAGCATCCATCAATGTGATTGACCTACTTAATAAGCTTACAAGAAAGCAAATGAACTTGGTTTGACTTGACAAGTTCTATGGAGACTGGCTGGTCTGTTCCCAATTTTTTTCTTGGGCGTAGAGGAAGATTACACTGACCAAGGTCCCTTACAGTTGGATCAGGGTCACCTGACTGTGTTCTGGTCAATGGGATATAGATCTGGCCAACAAACTCCCTGGATGATCCTCTATGCGCACTCTTCCCTTCCACAGTGACAGTGAAGCCAAGGGATGAAAGGAGTTACCAATCAGAAGACAGCCATTCAGGGCCACTGCCCCTACTACATCAGACTATAGTGTAAATGACTGATAAACCTTAGTGGTGTTACGTCATTGAGAACCAGGGGTGTTATTTTAGTGGTTAGTGCTGTTTATCCTTTAGATGCCCTATCTGTTCTACCAAGATTTATTTATTGAGAGAGTAATATTAAAATTATAATGGAAAATAGATAGCTTTTTACTATCCTGTCATCTTTTAACATTTTTCTCTCTTCACTTTCCACTATAATCTGTAGATGCATTTAAAGAGAGCTGTAATTAACTCACTGCAAAATAACTTGAAAATAATTATTCCCTAGGGACAACATTTTTGAAGTTGTATTTTTTCCTTCTTTTGAGAGTTATTTTAATATACATTCTTGAGGCACAGAAATATTTACTTTTTTCAAAATAATTACATCAATTTGTAATACTATCTGCAGTTTTCCTGCAATATTACAAGTGCTAGC
The DNA here is from genome assembly GCF_023699985.2 of Odocoileus virginianus. Taxonomy (NCBI): domain Eukaryota; kingdom Metazoa; phylum Chordata; class Mammalia; order Artiodactyla; family Cervidae; genus Odocoileus; species Odocoileus virginianus. The sequence continues at coordinate 33,296,230 of NC_069688.1, forward strand.
TTTTAGCAATTTTGTTTTTAAAATGAAAATGGTTGTACCTTCCTGTATATTAAAAAGAATATTACAGTCTCCTTTGGGAACTTCAGACAGTACAGAAAAAATTTATGTGTGTGAATACACACATTCATGCACATGCACAAAAATGTCAGTTATAAATCTCCATATATCCTACCTTCGCAATATATTATGGGCATTTTTTATGCCAACAAATACAGATCTACATTATCATTTTAAAACATGAGCTGTCCTTATCATAAACCACTAGTCAATGTGGCTATTTTAATTAAATTAAAATTCACTAAGTAACACAAAATTAAATTGAAAAATCACTTTCCTGTAATACTGCCACATATGACCAGAGACTGTTGTATGACACAAATGCAGAACATTTCCATTAACACTGAAAAATCTGTTTGTATAGCACCATCATAAATTTATAAAGGTTTGCATAGGTTTATTGAACAAATCCTCTATTTTGATATTGTTATCCCCAGTGTATTCTTTTTTTATATAAATGTTTCAGAGCAAACGTTATGCTCTAAGTGCAGTTTTTGGTCCTTATAACTTGGTGATACTTATCTTTTATGATTATTTTTCTTTCAGTTTTATTGAGACATAGTTGACTGCAACACATCTGGAACATTGTTGTTATAAGTGTAAGGTGGGTGGCAAAATGATTTGACTTCATACATCATGAAATGATTACCACAATAAGTTGAGTGAACATCTGTCATCTCATATAGCAAAATTAAAAATATAGAAAATAATTTTTGTGTGTGTGATGAAAACTTTAGTATTCACTCTCTTAACAGCTTTCATATATAACATATGGCATTATTAGTCATCTTTGTACATTACATCCCTAGTATTTATCTTATAACTGGAAGTGTGTACCTTTGGACCACCTTGATCTAATTTCCTTTCCCCCAGTCCTCTTGCTTCTGGTAACCACAAATCTGATCTCTTTTCTTATGAATTTATTTGTATGTTTTTGAATTATAATCATTCTATAATTCTAAGTTTATGTTCTACAACATGGTGATTTAGTATTTCTGTACCTATCAAAATGACGGTAGAATACATCTTGCTATGATATGTCACCATGTGAAGATATTGCCTAGTTACTATGTTCCCCACACTACACAGTTCATACTCATGACTGATCTATTTTGCAGCTGGGAGTTTGTGCCCCTTAATTTTTCTCATCTATTTCTTTCTTTCCTTGACCTCCTTCCCTTGAGGTGCCACCTGTTCTCTGTATCTTTGAGCCTGTTTCTGTTATGTTTGTTCATTTGGGTTGTTTTTAGATCCCACGTATGAGTGAAAGCATGCAGCATTTGTTTTTCCCTGTCTGACTTCTTTCATTTAGCATTATACCCTCTGGGTCCATCCATGCTGTTGCAAATGGCAAGATGGAACTGCTCAATGTTATGTGGCAGCCTGGAGGGGAGGGGAGTTTGGGAGAGAATGCATATACATATAAATATGTATATACATATTTACATACATGTACATACATGTACATGTATGGCTGAGTCCCTCCACTGTTCCCCTGAAACTATCATAGCATTGTTAATTGGCTATACCCCAATAAAAAACAATTTAAAAAAAATGTGTCATTCCTTTTTATGGCTGAGCAACCTATTGTATAATCTGTCACATCTTTATCCATTTCTCTATTAGAGTTGAGTTGCTTCTATATCTTGGCTATTGTAAATAATGCTTCAGTGAACATAGGGGTGCATATATCTTTTCAAGTTAGTATTTTTGTTTCCTTCGGGTTAATACTCAAGAGTGAAATTCCTGGGTCACATGGTAGTTCTATTTTTAATTTTTTGAGGCATCTCAGTGCTGTTTTCCATAGTGGTTGCACCAATTTACATTCCCAGCAGCAGTGCACAAGGGTTTTCCCCACATCCTCCCCAACACTTGTTATTTGTTATCTTTGGGATAATAGCCATTCTGACAGGTGTGAGGTTGTATCTCTCTGTGGTTCTGATTTGCATTTGCCTGATGATCAGTGATGTTGAGCATCTTTCCATGCACCTGTTGGTCATCTGTATGTCTTATTTGGAAAAATGTCTATTTGTATAGGTTTATTGAACAAATCCTCTATTTTTGATGTTAAGTAATTTGTAATGTATCCTTTTCTCTATTCTAAACAATATTTACAGGAATATTTTTGTAGCAACCTTTGGGCAAATCTGATTACTTTCTGAACTCCGAGGTGGGGCTCCAGCAATGATGGCACAAGCCAGTTTCACCTCTGACCCAGCTCTTGCAACATTTATTTCCTAATTTTCTTTCTTTGACTTTGCTTCCTCACTGTTAATCACATCTGGATTCTGTCTTAATTCATTTGGACTGCTATACCAAAATACCATAGACTAGGTGGCTTAAACAACAAACATTTATTTCTCTCAGTTTTGAAGACTGAGAAATCTAAGAACAAAGTGCTACTAGATTCTGTGTCTGGTGATGGTCCTCTTCCTGGATCATAAATGGTTTTCCTCTTGCTGTAACCTCACATGGTCTAATGAGGGCAAGGGAGCATTCTGAGGTCTTTTTTGTGAGTGCTAATCTCATTCATGAGGGCTGCACCTTCATGATCTAGTCACCTTCCAAAGGCCCTACTTCCAAATACCATCACACTAGGGGTTAAGACTTACCAAAATTGAGGGGATATACAGATATTCAGCCTAGAGTTGATGCTTTGTCATCTCATTTTTGAGCTGTTGATCCATAGACCTATTTGACCTTTAATGTCTCTCGGTATAAAAAAACAATTATTGTCTACTTTTTGCTTTTTTTCTGGAGATAACTTTTCAAAAATATTCCCTTTATTTACTTCTGTATAAGTCAGTATAGACTAAGTTGTGCTACAGTAACAAAAACCCAAACTTCTTAGTGACTTAGCACGACAAGATTTTCTTTTTCACTCATAGCTGGCAGCTGAGGCTCTGTTTCAAGTTATCCTTACTCCAGGATATAAGTAAGATGGAATGCCCACTGTTTGGAAAGAGGAGGGATGGAAGGGGAAAGAGCTTGGCAAATTCACACACTAATTCTTAAAGCTGCCTCCCAAAAGTGTTACATATGACTTCTACTCACATTTCAATGATCAAAACAACTCACACCATCCTGCCTAACACTAAATGAGATGGAAAGTACACGTGCCTACGAGAACAACCAGAAACACTCAGTAGAAAGCATTAACAATGCATCCAATATTGTTTCTCTTTTACTAGTTGTGAAACTTTTGCAAAGGCATAGTAATATAAGGATATTATAAACCTAACATTTACCGTGTGTCAAACATTTTGGTAAGTATTTTATATACTTATCCCACTTAACTGCCACTGTCTTTATTTTCCATAGTGATTAACCTCAGTTTATAAATGAGGCACAGAAAAAGCAATTATCTTGTCCAAGATTGCATGGCTAGAAAATGGTAGAACTCAGATTCTGATTCTAGAACTTGCATGCTTAAATGCATCCTATATTACTTTGTGTTGGTTTTTCAATTCATAGTGGTGGTTTTCTCCTCATGTGTGCTCAGTCTGTACAGTCATGTCTGACTTTTTTTTTTTCATGTCTGACTCTTTGCGACCCTTTGGACTGTAGCCCTCCAGACTCCTCTGTCCATGGGGATTCCCCAGGCAAGAATACTGGAGTGGGTTGCCATGCCCTCCTCCAGGAGATCTTCCCAACCCAGGGATCAAATCCACATCTCTTATGTCTCCTGCATCATAGATGGGTTCTTTAACTACTAGTGCCACCTGGGAAGCCCCAGTTTTCTCCTTATTCATCTTTGAATGGGGGAGGTTCTGTCCAGACCTGCTCTCTCTAAATAACTCACAGGAGAACTTCCTTCTGTGGTTATTTGAGTGCTACCTGGTTTTTCCCCATAGAAATTAAATAGAAATCTGGATGAAAGAGCATCTTAAGAGTAGAAAAGTCTTCAGCAACCTGAGAAAAGGGAGAAAGGCCCCATGAGTCAAGGGCATTGGAAACCTGGGTACTTTGCCTAATTTTTCTCTGTTGAAACTACTGCGGAAGTGGTGGCCTCACTAAGCTGGAACAGTATCTAGTTTCTTAGGAAGGATTTTTTTTTTCAACTCAACAGAAGAATAATATTAAAAATAGTTCAGTTAAGAGAAAAAAGTCTTTGGCCTCTGGGTTTTTTGCTTGATGTGGCTACAAATGCATTCTCCCAAACAGCTGCCTTTGTTATTCATATTTGATTAATCCCAGTCTCTCTCCAATATGCCTTTGCTTCTAGGCCTTACTCCTTCAAATCACAAGAATATTTCCCTCTCAAACCTATAGTCCTCTGACTAGTGTCACTTCATAGTGAAAAATGGCTTGGAATGGCACAATGATTTCTTTTTCCTATTTAGCCAGAAGAGCTATGGCTTGGCCCCAGCTATAGAGAAATTGACTCCAAGTGTGGCCATCTTCCATCTGCTCTTAACCTGCTCATGAGCTTTGTCATGATTACCCTCCTTTCCTTCCTGTAACTGCCTTAGAGGAAAGGTAGTTATTGCTTTTCACAGTTGGTACTGAAGCTGGCAGGCATTCCTCAATTTGTGGTTTAGATGGGGTTGGCACCATTCCCTGGTTCACAGTGGGTGATTCTGTGTTCTCCCCCAGCCCCATCTCTTCCTCCATGGTCATTTCAGTGATTTTCCCTGGGGAGGAATAGAAACTGTGTTTATGTTGTCATCCTTCCTGTAAGTCTGTTTTCTATTTTCTCAAACTTTTTTTTTTTTTAACTTAGCAGATGTTGCAGAGTTGCTTAAATTTGCATTTCTTGATTACAAGTTAGCTGGAACATTTTCCCAGACATTTGTTTTCTATTTGTATTTTCTCTTGTGTAAATTTTGTTTGTTTGAGACTTGATCATTTAGCTATTGAAGTCCTATGGGCAGTTTCTAAAAATATATGAATCCATTCTGAGCCCATTAAGGAATTGTTCCTTTCTATAATTTTTGATGGAAATATTTTCTTTTCAATTATGTTTCCTTTTCATTTTATGTACAGTTTATAATGACTTTTTGGTCATGTTATTACTCTCCTGAATTGTTTTCTTTCCTAATCTGCTTACCTGTTTAGTGCTTGGCTCTTCTCCCTAGAATGTAGGCTCCTTGAGAGAATGAGTCTTGTGTGGCCTGCTTATCACTGACTCCCTAGGACCTAGAATAGTGCCTGGCAGAATAGTTGGTTAGTAAATATTTATTATATAAAAATGTATTTAATTGCAAAGTAGCCATCTCTTCTTAATGGTGTAAATGTTGGACCTGTCTTTTTCCCAGATTATTTTATTAAGAGAAAACATTTAGGTTTTTTTAGTTTTACTGGAATATATCTATATTTTTTACCCTTCATATTATTATCTTAACCCCATATATTATGTTTGTTTTCTTCCTTTTTTATAGGAAGTATTTTAAAATCATATATTAAATTATTGCATTCTATAACTTTTCTAATTTTGAAATATTACCATATGGGTTGCATAATTATTACTTAAAATAAGTTTTAAAATAAACCTCATAAATGTCACCTTTTGTCATAGTTCTTTTAAGAATATTCTTTAATAACGATACTCATATTCTTCCATTTTAATTTTAGAATTTTGGGGGGAATTATTATTGATGGCTCCTCATAATCGCTACCATCTTTTCTAGATGCCAAGAAACTAGATTAATTTGGTTGTGGATTGGCATCAAACTTACCTGTTTGTCATATCCAGTATGCCTCTTTCCCCATTTCTAAAACTCTAAATATTTCACTATCTCTGAACTTTTGAACCCTCTTCCATTTTTCACAGCTGCTTGAATGCTATTAACAATTGCTTTCAGATTGTAACTGTGAGTGTCTTTAGTATCCTGGAACATAGTTCTCTTTGTATTGTTGATTCAAATATATTAAATGAGTGAGGTGCATTTTTGTTTTGTTTTGTTCTTTTTTAATTGGAAAATATTTGCTTTACAATTTTGTGTTGATTTCTGGGGCTTCCCTGGTGGCTCAGATGGTAAAGAATCTGCCTGCAATGCGGGAGACCTGGGTTCCATCCCAGGATTGGCAGAAACATAATGATGTATATTTTGAATTGTCTTCATTGATATCTTAAGTTGCAATTTTCATCCCATATGCTTTCCAACCTTCTATTGTAAAAACTTGAACCACAGTTAAATCAGAAAACTAATTCATTCCTCTTTTATATAATCTATGTAGTCATCCATTCACATTCTCCATTCATTCAATCAAAAAAGTACTTCTTTTCCAGGTTTTATATCTGGTTCTGGAGGTTATGACCATGGACAGTATCCATGCTTTTATGTAGCTTAAACGTGGAAGTCTTTTCTTTCCTCAGTACTAAAAATAACTAGAATAAGGGATAAAGAAGGATAAGAAAGAGGAAACCACTGAAATTTTCTTGTCTTCAGATTTTTAATCAGAATAGTAGAATTTTTAGAGACACATTTCAGTTATTTTTCCCCAGTTTTATCGTTTATTCCAAAGTTAATCATCAAAAGTTAGTGGCAAATTGTGGGCTTGATAAACATTTTAGACCCTCTGCCTCATCTTGTGTATATATTCCAAGACCACAAACCTACACTATTAATTGGTCAGGTCTGAGCACCATAGAAGGGACTACCAACCACCCTGATGAGTCTTTCCCTTTTTTAAGGAACTACCTGTGTTCTTTCACAAAGGATCAGCCTTTGATTTCTTCCTAGCAGTTGGTACAGGATGGTCTTACTTCATCAGGTTTGAAATTAATCTCCACGTGGAAACTCTATTGTGCTTTCCTCATTATCTTTTCTTCAGTCTCTCATTCTTCAACTCTCTTAATACTTACCATTCATTTCTCTATTCCTTATCAATGGCTTTATTGATTTCTGTTTACAATCGTTCTACTGTTCTCTTTTAAGAATCTATCATTCTCTCCTATAAGGGTGGTATGGGAGGGCATTCCCCAACACTTGCATTCATTTTCTTCTCTAACAGATTATATAAATAGCAAATGCAGTTGAATTTTCAACATGAACTTCCATAAGCCTCTTATCCTTCTCCATCAGAGGGCAGACAAACTGAAAACCACAATCATAGAAAACTAACCAGTCTGATCACATGGACCACAGCCTTGACTAACTCAGTGAAACTATGAGCCATGCCATGTAGGGCCATCCAAGACAGATGGGTCATGGTGGAGAGTTCTGACAAAATGTGGTCCACTGGAGAAGGTAATGGCAAACCACTTCAGTATTCTTGCCTTGAGAACCCCATTAACAGTGTGAAAAGGCAAAAAGATATGACACTGAAAGATGAACTCCCCAGGTCAGTAGTGCCCAATATGCTACTAGAGATCAGTGAAGAAATAACTCCAGAAAGAGTGAAGAGATGGAGCCAAAGCAAAAACAACACCCAGTTGTGGATGTGACTGGTGATAGAAGCAAAGTCCAATGCTGTAAAGATCAATATTGCATAGGAACCTGGAATGTTAGGTCCATGAATAAAGGTAAATTGGAAGTGGTCAAACAGGAGATGGCAAGAGTGAACGTTGACATTTTAGGAATCAGTGAACTAAAATGGACTGAATGGGTGAATTTAACTCAGATGACCATTATATCTACTACAGTGGGCAAGAATCCCTTAGAAGAAATGGAGTAGCCATCATAGTCAACAAAAGAGTTTGAAATGCAGTACTTGGATGCAATCTCGAAAATGACAGAATGATCTCTGTTCGTTTCCAAGGCAAACCATTCAGTATCACGATAATCCAAGTCTATGCCCCTGACCAGTAATGCTGAAGAAGTTGAAGCTGAATGGTTCTATGAAGACCTCCAAGACCTTCCAGAACTAACAGTAACTAACACTAACAAAAAAATGTCCTTTTCATTATAGGAGACTAGAATGCAAAAGTAGGAAGTCAAGAAACACCTGGAGTAACAGGCAGATTTGGCCTTGGAGTACAGAATGAAGCAGGGCAAATGCTGATAGAGTTTTGCCAAGAGAACACACTAGTCATAGAAAACACCCTGTTCCAACAACACAAGAGAAGACTTCTACACATGTACATCACCAGATGGTCAATACTGAAATCATATTGATTATATTCTTTGTTGGAGAAGAAGAGTTGGAGAAGCTCTACACAGTCAGCAAAAACAAGACTGGGAGCTGACTGTGACTCAGATCATGAACTCCTTATTGCCAAATTCAGACTTAAATTGAAGAAAGTAGGGAAAACCACTAGACCATTCAGGTATGACCTAAATCAAATCCCTTACAATTATGCGGTGGAAGTGAGAAATAGATTCAAGGGATTCGATCTTATAGACAGAGTACCTGAAGAACTATGGACGGAGGTTTGTGACATTGTACAGGAGACAGGGATCAAGACCATCCCCAAGAAAAAGAAATGCAAAAAAGCAAAATGGCAGTCTGAGGAGGCCTTACAAATAGCTGTGAAAAGAAGAGAAGCAAAAAGCAAAGGAGAAAAGGAAAGATATACCCATTTGAATGCAGAGTTCCAAAGAGTAGGAAGGAGGGAGAAGAAAGCCTTCCTCAGTGATCAGTGCAAAGAAATAGAGGAAAATAATAGAATGGGAAAGACTAGAGATCTCTTCAAGAAAATTTGAGATACCAAGGGAACATTTCATGCAAAGATGGGCTCGATAAAGGACAGAAATGGTATGGACCTAACAGAAGCAGAAGATATTAAGAAGAGATTGCAAGAATACACAGAAGAACTATACAAAAAAGATCGTCACAACCCAGATAATCCTGATGGTATGATCACTCAGATCCAGACATTCTGGAATGTGAAGTCAAGTGGGCCTTAGGAAGCATCACTACAAACAAAGCTAGTGGAGATGATGGAATTCCTGTTGAGCTATTTCAAATGCTTAAAAAAGATGCTGTGAAAGTGTTGCACTCAATATGCCAGCAAATCTGGAGAACTCAGCAGTGTCCACAGGACTGGAAAAGGTCAGTTTTCATTCCAATCCCAAAGAAAGGCAATGCTAAAGAATGCTCAAACTACCGCACAATTGTACTCATCTCACACGCTAGTAAAGTAATGCTCAAAATTCTCCAAGCCAGGCTTCAACAGCACATGAACTGTGAACTTCCAGATGTTCAAGCTGGTTTTAGAAAAGGCAGAGGAACCAGAGATCAAATTGCTAACATCTGCTGGATCATAGAAAAAGAAAGAGAGCTCCAGAAAAGCGTCTATTTCTGCTTTACTGACTATATCAAAGCCTTTAACTGTGTGGATCACCACAAACTGTGGAAAATTCTTAAAGGGATGGGAATACCAGACCACCTGACCTGCATCTTGAGAAATCTGTATGCAGGTCAGGAAGGAACAGTTAGAACTGGACAGGGAACAGCAGACTGTTCCAAATAGGTAAAGGAGTACATCGAGGCTGTATATTGCCACCCTGCTTATTTAACTTATATGCAGTTCATGTTGAAAACATGAGTCAAGTCAAGGCTATGGTTTTTTCAGTAGTCATGTAAGGATGTGAGAGTTGGACTATAAAGAAAGCTGAGTGCTGAAGAATTGATGCTTTTGAACTGTGGTGTTAGAGAAGACTCTTGAGAGTCCCTTGGACGGCAAGGAGATCCAACCAGTCCATCCTAAAGGAAATCAGTCCTGAGTGTTCATTCGAAGGACTGATGCTGAAGCTGAAACTCCAATACTTTGGCCACCTGATGCAAAGAACTGACTCATTTGAAAAGACCCTGATGCTGGGAAAGATTGAAGGTGGGAGGGGAAGGGGACGACAGAGGATGAGATGGTTGGATGGCATCACAGACTCAATGGACATGAGTTTGAGTAAACTCTGGGAGTTGGTAATGGACAGGGAGGCCTGGCGTGATACAGTCCATGGGGTCACAAAGTCAGACACAACTGAGCAACTGAACTGAACTAAAAGAGCATCTTTGGTATTCATCATTTTGCTCCTCAGATTAGTGAACTCCCACCCCCACCCCCACTTGCTCCACCCACATCTGCTCCCAAGCTTTCTGTAAAACCTGCAAAAAGAGTTTAGAAAAATCAAGTTGTTTTTCATGGAAATTATAAAGTTGAGAGATACAAATATGGACTGGGCTTCTGGTATATGTAGCAGTTGATAAAGGAAGTTAGAAGGAGGTTTAAGCTATATAAAAATGGTACCCTTAGATGAGAGAGGCCAATTGACTCTGATCTGCTTCAGAGTCCAAGGAGAGGCTTATTCTGGTCAGTGCCCCAGGAATGACTGAACCTAGAAAAGTTTGTACCACCAAAATCACTCTAGAATTGGAGGAAAATCCACAACTAGAATAATTAGCATTGGCCTGGTCAGCACATCTCTTTTCTGTAGTCAAATTGTATTCATTAATTCAACTCTTTTTCATTTAGCATCTATAAAATATCAGATATTGTAATAGGTTCTGAGGTTATGTGAGACAAACAACCCCTCATACAGAAATCTTAAGGAGGTGTTGAAGTACTGAGGTGCAGATGATAATAAACTGGATAAGCAGGGCAATGATAAAGGAAGTGCGAGATGCTATACAAACCTACAAGGGAGGCGTCAAATTTATATCAGAGGCATTAGAGAAGGTTTTCCAGGAATAAGTCACTTCTCCATAACCTAATGGTTAAGAAGTCCTTAGCTAGTCAAAAGTGAGATGATTATGGGTTTGAGTGGTGGTCCTGGCTGAGGGAGCAAGGGTATATTGATGTCATTTACCATTTAGCTGTATTATAGTTGGACCTCTATTTCATCATAAATAAGTGAAGACTTAGATCATTTAAAATCTGTTGTTTCTGTCCAGCTACATATTGGATTGGGCTTCCCTTGTGGCTCAGACAGTAAAGAATCTGCCTGCAATGTGGGAGACCTGGGTTCAATCCCTGGGCTGGGAAGATCTCCTGGAGGAGGGCATGGCAACCCACTCCAGTACTCTTGCCTGGAGAATCCCCATGGACAGAGGAGCTACAGTCCATGGGGTCACAAAGATTTGGACATGACTGAGTGACAAACCACACATATTGGAGTTATATTACCCTATTGACTAGAATACTCTGAGTCCAATGGCCAAGGCTTTGTTCTCCCTGGACAGTGCTTGGCTGGGTACTGCCAACATTGGCCTTGATTACTTCCTTTCTAATTTTTTCTCATAATTGGCCAACTTTCTCCCTTTCTCCACCCCCAACTCCAAGCTGGACATACTCTCAAAAGCTATGATAATGTATTCCAATATATTGTCTCAAAGTTCTGTTGCCTTAGAAGCTATTCTGCCTCCATCAAGGGTCTCTGCATATGTGTGTTCTGACCAAGAGTTCTTATTTTACAATTTCTCGGAAGAAAATCTATTTTTCTGTTGCTAGGAGTCATCTGATTGTAGTTTTCCATCTTCTCATACTCCAGACTTATGATTTGCTTTCTTTTCAGTAGACAGAAAAGAGCACATATTTAATTTGGAATGAATAGGTCTCCTACCCAAAGGACCACTGTCCAGTAACAGATGCTGCTCAACACTAAAAATACTCATTCATATTCAAATATTGTGATTGTCTATAAGAAATGGTACAATTGTGATCCCAGCAGTTGAGAGGAAATTGACTCTGTTTTCTTAAGATCCTTTAAACCTTAGAAATTAATCTCCAAGAGGAAACACTTGTGCTTTTCCCACTTAAAACTAGAAGATGAGTCATGAGAAGATAAATTAGAGTTGGTATAGTTCAGTAGCACAGAGTCTCTGAAATGAAGATAAAAATGTCAAGAACAAACGATTATAAAGACTATTGCTCTTGTTGTATGGAAGGGGGAAAAACATGTCTTTATGAGATTCTTGCCACACTAGCACTGCAGAAAAATCAGGTCATGCTGCACTTTAAAAACTCTTAGATGACCTTTCTGGCCTGTCAGAATTAGTGGAGAAAATTTTAATGATACTCAGATCTATTGACGTTTTATGTGCTGAACTTTCTTGAGAAATCAGGGGACAACATGCCATTTTAATTTTCAGTTCTACTTTTCTCTTAACTGTCATAACTTTTGATCACACCCATTTTTTTCTTTGCCCTTTTTTTGGGAGGGAAATGAAGTGCTTTAGAAAATGTCATCCTTGAAAGTTTTGGTTGATGTTATCAGGGACTGTCATTTTTGTTAGTCATGAGATGGCTCCGTGTCATTTATGTCAATATATGAAAGTAACTAACCAAGAAATTTCATCAACTGATGGTGTGGATTGTTCATATACAAGTATCTAGACCTCTCTGCCATAATTTTTTTTTTTTTTTCAGAATAAAGCATTCCATAACTCCCCATTTTCAGCCCCCAAAAAGTGACTTGCTCTTTAAGAGTTACATGACTTTTGACCTCTCTGCTTGAGGGAAATGAAGGGTGACTTGTCTGTGGGTAACCACGAAATGGTCCTTTGGTTATGAACTCATCCAGAGTTGACTGGCCAGTGTTTGTGTAATAGATACACAGAACCTCGAACACTGTGGGTAGATTGAGAGGTATCTGGGAAATGTAATATTCTTTAAATTACTAAGAAGTAATTTGATCTGAATAAGGCAACTCCAAAGAGAGCTCATTATGGTTCACCAAAATGCAATTGCAAACTGTAATTGGATTTCTTTTTAAGATGAACAGCACACCCAGGGAAGTGGTGCATTTATCATTTTTGTCAATCCTTTTCTAGAACTTGAGCACTAGGGGCGATGGCACACAGTGTCACCCCCTTGGGAACAGAGCGTGCTCTCTAACTCAGGGTAGGCAGACATGCTCTTTCTGTACACCATAGCCAATGATGTGCTTTGAGCAGAGGAGGCATTATTCAGTGGGCATTCTTAGAAGGTTAACCTGAGAGCAGTATTTAGAGAAGATTGGAGGTCATGAAAGAAATTTGAGCATGGTAGAATATGAGACTGTTGTATTAGCTCAAACTTGTCATGTTGGGTGTCTGGACCTAGGAGGAGGTGGTGGGACTGGAATAGAAGGTGGGGGTGTGAGGGATAATTCAGTGTGACTGCACCCAGAATGATTAATAACTTGTTTCGTATTAGAGAGAGTGTTTTATGGGAAGAACCCTGGTCTTAGAATCTGGAAGAATAAAGAGGTTTCCAAGGCAAGATTGAGGCTTTATTTTCTATTTTAAGAAAGAAAGAAGTTGAAATACAATGATCTCCAGTTCCTTTCTAGGCCTAACATTTTAAAATGGGAAGACTTTAAGGCATTACAATTTTGCCCCTCATCCCTGTCAGGATGCTTAACATTAGGAGACAGAAAAAGGCACATTTGTTATTTGGTGTATCTCTGACTTCTCATTGGCACCCTGACATCTTTAATAGATCCCTGGATAAGCAAAACCCTGTTTTACAACCACAAGTTTTCTGACCCCTTCCAGAGTCAAGATCAACTGTCTTGTATGTACATATATTGGTGGATGGCATCTCATAAACTAATTTTGTGGTAAGGAATAATAGCCTATAATGGCTAAAGCAGAGCTTCAGGTGGTGCTATGGTAAAGAATCCACCTGCCAGTGCAGGAGACTCAAGAGATGCAGGTTCAATCCTGGGTCAGGAAGATCCCCTGGAGTAGGAAATGACAAACCACTTCAATATTCTTGCCTGGAAAATTCCATGGACAGAGCAACTTGGTGGGCTATAGTCCACAGGGTCACAGAGAGTCAGACATGACTGAGCATGCACATTCCTCACCCCAATGGCTGAAACATTTTTTTATTAGAGCTGATAATATTAATAGTCTTTGTATAGTTGACCTAATTTTTAGAAATATCCCCATATCATTTAGACTTCTCAGAAACACTATGAGGCATATATCAACATTGGAGGTGTCAATACGTCTATTTTACAAATGAGAAAACTGAGGTTTGGGGCAATTTAAGTAGGTTGCATAAGATCACCTAGCTAATAAGTGGCCAAGAAACTGAAATGCAGACTTTCTTACTCTAAGTCTGTTGCATTTTCCATTCTATTAACATTTTAAGTCCCTAGGCAAGAATATAGAAGAAATATTTTTGGTCCAAGGGCATTTGAAACCACCCAGTGATCACCATTTGGTCTTTTTTTTTTTCTTTCCTACTTTCAGATATAGTCCCTGCAATAGTCTCATTCAGAATGGTTCTGACAACATTCTATCTAGTAATCCATAGCAATAATGATCATAATCACACTTTCTCCCCGACCATCCCAAAGAATGTTTAATGTGTTAATGCTGTTAATTAATCTTCATGACATCTTAGCAAATGAAGCAGACTGCAAGCAGGAGGTCCCACTTGGCTGACTGGGAAGCTGAGGTAGGAAGGAATGTTAGGGAGCTGCCTCAAGGTGAGAATAAATCAGCAGAGTTGGTGAGCCAAGAATAGCCTTTTCATAGCTGAAGCTTAAGAGTCTATTGGGAAGGGACTTGTGCTATTCTCCTTAGAAGATTACTGTTCAGACACCAGAAAAAATTGCCACTTTAAAGCCAAGCTTCTCTTTGCTTACTTATTTTTCAGTGCTTTTGAATTCACTGCTTCTTTTCCTTTGGGGTCTGCACCTTTTTGCAACTGGGGTGACTTCATCTTTCTCTCTTCTGGGAGAACATGCCTAATTGTCCGGCAGATGACAATCGTTTGCCCCTGAAGTGACCATCTCTGAGACCAGAGCACTCCAGTTTTTAATGGTTTCCCAGGAATTTGTCCTCTGAGTCTCCCCCTCCTCTCTTCAGGGCCCTAGGGTGGAGTCCTGTCTTTACAGCTCCCACATCTCCATCGGGATGAAGAGCGTTTGTTTCTGATGTTGTATTTCAACAGTTTATTTTCATCAGAGAGAAGATTGAGTGACTGCATCTCTCTGTGTTAGAAATGATGACTGTGTCCGTAACCACATGCTCGGTCCAGACCCCGTGTGGTTCCTGTGGTTACTGCACACTGGGGACGGGGACTCGGGAGCAGGGACAGATTGCCCTGTGGCCAAGCGAAGGAGAGTGTTGTCTCTCTGTGGCAGGGAGTCCGGTTACACTGGGGGGAAAGGAACGGGATTCCTGTAGGCTGACAGGAAGACCATAGTTGTCTGTGGGAAAAGGAATGATTATGTTGCTCTGTTGTTGGGAAATGAGGTAGCCTTTAACCTTGAGCCCAAACGAAGAATCCTGTTATGATTTACTTTAGCACTGCATTTAAACCCTCCACAATAATTAACCATCTTTCAGATATCACCAGGATGTTAGTTATCCAAAAAATATTATCTTGATGGTAAAAGTATCTATAAAAGCCTAAGCCACTTAGTTCAGCAAAGATAACAGGACCAAAACAAAGCCCATGCTAAAACATGACCAAAGTATTTGCTCTACCTCTTTTCAAATCATTGTCTGATGTTTTCTTAAAAGCATCATGAAATCCAGGCAGGTGGTACAAGCATGAGGAAGGGCCTAGGTAATCCTTTTTTTTTTTTTTTCAAACAAAGCATTTGCTCAATACTTATCTTCTATGACTGGAGACAAGTGAAATGGTAGAGGATAAGATTAAAAAGCTGGCAGATTTCTAGCAGCTTCAAGGCCAGGGATAGGAAAATAAATGCTATACATGTTGCCACCTGCCATTCTCAAGTTCATGGCAGACATCACTAATGGATCGCATTGTTCTTCCCTGCTGAGTCTGTCCTCTGTTCACAATCTGCCTCACTGTGGCACTAAACATAGTCACAGTCAAGCTTTAGGACTTGGTTCCCCAGTAGAAACTTCCGTGATGGCTCAGATGGTAAAGCATCTACCTACAATGCGGGAGAGCTGGGTTCAGTCCCTGGGTGGGGAAGATCCTCTGGAGAAGGGAATGGTAACGCACTCCAGTACTCTTGCCTGGAAAATCCCATGGATGAAGGAGCATGGTAGGCTGCAGTCCATGGGGTTGCAAAGAGTTGGACACAACTGAACGACTTCACTTTTCCCTTTTTTAGAGCAAGCTGACTTACCTTGCTTTCCTCCAGAGTAAAACCAAAGGTACAGAGAAACTGGACATGTGCAGTGGGTGGGATGGATTGGTATAAATATAATTAAAATGTTTTTCAAGATATCTAGGCTAATCTGAAGTCTGCAGCTATGATAGAATTATCTCCAAGTTTAGAACACTTAAAATTGCACCACTAATGAAAGAGATGCAATTTAAAACATCAATATTTTATCTTTTGAATTAAAAATTTGATAGTACAAAGAGTTTCGGGAAGGATTGTGGAAGCATGTAACCTCATAGATATATATATAGTATAGGTTGATACATAGTTTTAAGGATATGCATGACTTTATAGTATACTAATTGCAAAATAGTTGATTGAAGAATTAAAGATTACAATCTCTGTATCTCTCAGTAGAGTACTATGTAGGCATTTAGAATATTGAGATAGGTATGAAATGGCAAATGGCTTTGTTTCTTTACAGTTCTTTAATTCCTAGCTAATGTTTCCCTGCCTGTTGTCTTCATGCTTGGCCATATAACATGCGTTGCCCATGAGGCGTGAATGGGTATGATGTTTGTCACATTCTGAAATGTGATTGCCTAGCTTGTCTGGGACTCTAGTTCCAACTCTCTATCACATGAGCATAATGTCACATAGTGGCTACTTTCCCAGTTTGGGTTCCAAAATGAGAAAGTGAGTTGAACAGAACTTATTAGAGCACCAGATGACTCCAACTAAGTCAAACCAAACCCAAGAACTACAGTTGATCTACTACTCTTGGTGACATAAGCAATACATAAATGTTGTAGCCACTGAGAGTTTGAGGTTATTTGTTGCATGGCATTCTGGCAGCAAAACCTGACTGATATACCTCATGTAGAAAAAAATGTCAGGAATATGCTGAATGAAAAAAGCTAATTATATAGCAACGTAATATGATTTGCATTTAAAATATCTATCTATCTATCATCTATCTATCCATCCATCTTTGCTTGTATTTTTTGTTTGTTTGGGGTTTTCCTGTAACATCTTAAGAAAGTTTCTTAATTGTTTATTTCTATAACATCTTAAGAAAAACCCAAATGACCTTTTTGGCCAACCCAATATATGTATAGAAAATATCTGAAGATATAGAGAGAACTGTCAACCATGGACACCTCTGGAGTGGTTGGGGGCAGGAGGATGAGAGGGAAGAGAGACTTAGTATTTAATTCATGTTTTTACTATTTGACTTCTTCACCAACAAAGGGTTACTTTAATATGGGTTACTTTAATAATAAAAATATTAAGAAAAGTTTTCATTTTTAGTATTTGCTATTTCAGGTACTATATTTTAATTTTGAGCATTGCTTTCATCAAGTCATTATACTTTTAAAATACTATGATTTCCGGTGGGAGAAAAATCCATAAGAAATGCCCAAGCGCTGATAAAACACAAATATGATCTGTATCCTTTCAACAGAAACATAATCTCTAACTCTCAGAGACTAGTCCCCAGCACTGAGGAGGTCAGTGGAGAAGAGTGGGGGGAAGTGGCAGTGATGAGTTGCTACTGGGCTTGTGTTCTTTTGTCACCAAAACAAATGCAAATACTGAGAAATTTGAAAGCAGAGTGGTAGGTTCTTTCTCTCTCACTCTCGTTCCATTTCTTAAGGCCAGAATTGACTCTTTCCCTGTGTGAAGCAAGAAATCATATTCAGAACATGTTTAACTTTTTTCTTTCTAATTTGAGAAATTACAAAAAGGGGTGACCCCAGATAAACGTGAGAAGTAATCCTTTCCCTGGTCTATCCCAGACTAAGAAAACTGGTCTTCCCTTTGTCTTATTCTTTTGTGGGAAAAACGAAGATCTCTTTTCCCTTGAGGCCATTATCCGGCGGTTTCCTCTCAGAGTATTCCTCCCACACCTTTACCTTTCCCTTCATTAGTTCCTGGTCACATTCACAGCTCAGGGGTCACATCATTCAGACACCTGCTGTGCCCCCCAGGCCAGGAGTTGGCCCCCTGTGTGTCCCAGCCCTCCCTCCCATGTCTGAAACACAAGCGTGGAACCATCACATGCTGCTTTCAGTGCCTCTTTATTTGTCTTTCTCACCCATTAAGGTCTTTAAGGTCAGGCACTGTGGCTTATTTATCATCATACCGCTACTAACCAATCTTGTGTGTGGAGTAGAATGGCTGCTCAATAAATATTTGCTGAATATTTGATGAAAAAGAGTGCTGATAGGATAAAGTAATTTGTTCCCAGATGTTACTGTCTTGCCCTTTAGGAATGTTTGCCTTTTAATATTGGATTGGCCCGAAAGTTTGGGGGGGAAAAAAAAAAAACGAATGAACTTTTTGGCTGACCCAATAGAAAAAGGTAGGTAGGAATTTTTGATTCTTCTACTAACAGGCTGGTAGAAGATCTACTTTTTTTCCAAAGGAGTCTTCTGATTCCTAGGGTGACCAAGGGTCTGGATTTAGCTGAAACTGAGGAGTTTCCCAGGATGTGGGACTTTTCCCTGCTAATATGGGCGTGCGTGCATGCATGTGTGCTCAGTCATGTCCGACTCTTTGTGACTGCATGGACTGTACCCCTCCAGGCTCCTCTGTTCATGGGATTTTCCAGGCAAGAATACTGGAGCGGATTGCCATTTCCTCCTCCAAGGGCTCTTCCTGACCCAGGGATAGAACCCGGGTCTCCTGTGTTTCCTGTATTGACAGGTGGATGCTTTACCACTGTGCCATCTGGGAAGACCCAATATGGGGATAGTCTTGGGCCAAGTAGGATGACTAGTCATTCCACTTTTAGATCAATCACATAAGAATTACCAAGTCTTCTTATATACAGATCAAGGCAAACTGTGCTATTCTCCTCTCACTAGAATTCAGAAGGGATACCACCACTAATATGTTGTTGACAATATTTTCATTTCTCCTCCCCACTAGGGATCATCCCATCTAATTGATAAAATTCATTTGGTTTCTCAATGGATACATCAAAGCTTTCCCTCCCTTCCTGCTGTGTCCACAGAAGGTTGTCAATCAACATAAGGAATTTAGATATTAAGTACTTAAAGGGCAGGGACTGTGGCTGTTTTTATAGTGACAGGAATAGTACTGAACCAATGCACCTTTCTTATGATAGCCCTTTCATGCCAATAGTGGTGATGAGAGAGAAAATGGTTTCAAGATTATTAGGCATACTCAGACTTACCATGAGTTATGCAGTCTGGCTAAGAGTCAGGACTCTTATGTAAATACATCTCAAATAATCCTCCAAGGGATGTTTATATGCTGGAGCCAAACAGGCAAAGCTCTTTGTCGAATCTGAAGTTTTCTACCAGAAATCAAACTGCTTTGCCCCAGAAGAGAAGGGTTGGCTAAGGCAGCTGTGCTGGGCACAGCTGTGAAACCCAGCGATTTCTAGATCCAAACTCTGTCAAGAGATCAGCTCTCTGGCCAGCAGCTGTGCCCCAGCTGTGATGAAACACGAAGGGCTCCCCCAGAAGACAGCTGAGACTGAACCAGACACCTGCTCCCCGGTGCTCGTCTTCTCTGGACACTGAGGTTTGCTCTGGAAGCATCATATTGCACCAAGTAGGGATGTTTTCCAAACTGTGCCTTGGCTGACCTTTGACCTCTTAGAGACTTTCTCCTTTCTGTGATTTTCTGTAGAACCTATGATCTGGGTTAAAAGGGACAGAAAGAGCACATTAATTAAAATGAGAAGTGCCTTGACCACCTACTCAGTCACCTACCGTCACTTGTGCTTCTCTGTGGCAGTGGGCACATCATAGGTAGTTTTATCACTTTCCTTGCTACTTCTATCCATGAAGCGAGGCTCTTAAGCAAGCTTGGGGTATGTTTCTAAGTGGAAGCACAGTTTACAAAAGGGATGTATTCAAAAAACTTTTTTAGGAAAACAGTACAGAGGTTCCTTAAACAACTAAAAATAGAGCTACCATATAACCTAGCAATCCCACTCCTAGGCAGATATCCAGAGAAAACTATAATTCAAAAGGATGCAAGCACCCCAGTGTTCATTGCTGCACTATTTACAATAGCCAGGACATGGAAGCAGCCTAAATGTTCATTGACAGAGGAATGGATAAGGAAGATGTGGTACATAACAGTGAAATATTACTCAACCATCAAGATGAAAAAAACAACGCAATTTTCAGAGACATGCATGAACTTAGAGATTGTCAAACAGAGTGAAGTAAGTCAGAAAGAGAAAGACAAATGTCATATAATATTGCTTATATATGAATCTAGAAAAATGATACAACTGAACTTACTTGTAAGGCAAAAATAGAGTCAAAGATGTAGAGAACAAATGTATGGATACCAAGGGGGAAAGGAGGAGTGGGATGAACTGGGAGATTGGGATTGACATATGTTTAAACAGGTAACTAATGAGAACAAACCGGGTAGCACACAGAAATCTACTCGGTGCTCTGTGGTGACCTATATGGGATGGAAATCTAAAAAAGAGTGAATGTATACATACGTATAACTGATTCAGGCTTCCCAGGTGGTGCTAATGGTAAAGAACCCACCTGCCAGTGCAGAAGACATAAGAGACATGGATTCAATCTCTGGGTTGGGAAGATCCCCCTGGAGGAGGGCATGGCAACCCACTCCAGTATTCTTGCCTGGAGAATCCCATGGAGAGAGGAGCCTGGCGGTCTATAGTCTATGGGATTGCAAAATGTCGAACATGACTAAAGCAACGTGGCATGCATGGCATGCAACGGATTCAGTTTTCTGTACAGCAGAAACGAATACAACTTAGTATGCAACTACACTCCAATAAAACAAAAACCAAAGCCACAGTTTTAAAGATAACATGTTGACAGGATGGTTATTAAAACTGTGGTAATAAGCTATTAGAAGAAGCAGTCTAAATGGATGATAGTAAAACAGAGAGAGTAGGAGGTGAAGGGAAGGACATTAAGGACTGACTGTGTAGCCCATCCCTTCCTCCTTTCCTTACCCTCATATTAGGCTTGAGATCCTGACCTTACAACTTGGTTAAGCCTCATATTCCAGGGATGCTTATGATGCCTGCTTTGTCTGCTTCTCCTGTGGCTCTTGGGTAGAGGTGACCCCCTAGATTGGAAGTGATCACTAACCATGAGTGGTGTCGTGGCAAGCAACATCTCTGTCCTCAGTAAGAGGAAAAGGAATATCTGCTGCACTAGCTGCCATTGCTGAGTAACAGACCACCCCCAAACTTAGTGGCATAAGACAACCTTTATTTTTGCTCGCAGATTCTGTGGGTGAGGAATTAGGAGAGGGCAAAGCAGGGGTGACTTTTTTCTGCTCCATTCTGTCTGGTCCCTCAGTTGGGGAGACCTAAAGACTGGAAGTGATGTGATGGACAGAGGCTAGAATCATTTGGCTGCATCTTTACTTACATCCTTGGAGATGGATGTCAGCTGTCAACAGGACCTCAGCTGGGCTGTTGGCTGGACCACTTACATACGATTTTCTCTCCATGTGTTCTCTTGGCATGGGCTAGTTTGGGTCTCCTTATCACATGGAGACTGGTTTCCAAGACCGAGGGTTTCAAGACAACAGGAGTGCCTGACACTTTTGAGCTTCCTTTGGAGGTCACTTCTGTCCTTCCCTGTTGGTTGAGACAATAACAAAGTTCTATTCAGCTCAAGGTGGAGGAGACATACACTTTATCCCTTGATCAGGGGAATTTTAAGGTCACATTATAAGATGAGCTTGTTGGTTGGTTGGTGTTGCTGTCATCTTTGAAAAATATTACCTGCTGCATCCTTCTAAGTTAAACATTTTAGAAGAGTGGTTAGAATTTAGGAAAGGTTGGGGGACTGGAAGTCATGATTTTTTTTCTTTGACAATTCTTCTGAGTTTGCTTCCTAAGTACATTCTGTTGATTAAGCTCCTTACATTTGTTCTTGCAACTCACTCTACCATGAATGCACTTTCTTGTCATCTTTGTCAGACATACTTTGAATGTTCCAGAGAATTCTATTGGTTACTCATTGGTAAAATATTCTCTGGTAAACCAAGGTAGAATTAGTCACACATTTCTCTGTGCTTCAGATAATAACTAATGTGTAATGAGCACTTTTCTATGTATGAGGCACAGTTCCAAGTAATTTGCATGGTTTAAATAATTTATTCTTCCCAGCAAGGCTGTAAGGTAAAGGACATTATTATTATTTTAACTTTACCAATGAAGAAACTGAGGCACAGAAATTATATAACTCAGCTGAGGGCACATAGCTTTAAAGTGATGGAGCCTAGACTGAAGGCAGAGTCAGATAGTATGCCACTCCTAGAGGGACAGTTGGGAAAAGACTTCAGAATGATGCCTATAGAAAGTTATTTACCAAGTAATTTGGCCAAAGAGTGTAGGTAGGAAGTGGAATAAAATTCTTGAAACTTTGGTCAGTTCAGTCTTTTCAGTAACCTTAGACACCAACTCCCTCCAGTGAATCAATTAAGATCAGGTATTGAAGCACTAACAGGAAAAAATTTTCAGCCATGCAAGCCAACTTACACAAAAGGAGCATACCAGGAGCCTGAAAACACAGTTTTAAAATCATTATTTCATAAATGTTTCTGCAGTCAGGGAAGAGTTAAGGATATGATTGTCTCTTTTCTCCTCATGGAAGAGAAGGGGAATTTTAAACAGCTCCTCTTCCCCAGCTTGGCAGTATTCTGATTTTGGAGGATGTCTCTAATTGCTCAGATGCACAACCTTCTCTCCTTGAGAAACCTGGCAAATGCTTTAGGCTCTTTCTTTTTTTTCCTTTGCATTCTTCCCAACTCTCTCCACCGTCCTTCCACTCAACACACATCCGTGCATTTACTAAGCATGAACGTTGATTTGCCTGACCTCACACTCCAGGCATCTTTTTACTTTTAGAAGAGTTTCCAAAGTGAAAGGGTGAGAGGTGGTTCAGAGTCATTGGGCCATTCTTAATTTTTCTTGAGAGATAATAATGGTAACTGTAGTCTGATTACATGGGTAGTTAGCATCAAATATGCAAATACCTCCTATGTTTGGAGAGTGTTAGTCCTCTAGATGCCAGGAAAAGCAGAAGCTCCACAGAGGAGAAAACTCAAACTTCTCAGATGCAGAAATTTCATCCAAAAGTCATCCTAGACTTCCATGTCCTTTAAGAGGTTTTCCAAAGCCTTCATGGTCCCATTTTTCTGCTGCCCATACTGATACTACTGCCTCAGTCCTGAACTCCCCCTCTGACATCTAAGTGAGATTATAGGCAACCATGCATTGTGTTTAACTTTGGAAATCCAACACTCACTCTCTGAGATTTCAAAGTGGTCCAGTACCTTCATGCTGGAGGAGCGTATCAGGAGGTCATGTCAGCCGGTTGACATTGGAGCTAGACCAGGGCAAGCAGTAAGGTTCTCACCTCCTCCCCTGTTCTTGGAAGGTCTTTCTGTCAGCAGTTTCCAGAGTGGGAGCTGCTCCAAGGATGCAGCCTTGAGAGAATAAGGGGTTGTTGAAACCATATGTTTAGATGGAAGGTATATGTCACTGAATCCAGTTAAGGCTTCTATATAAACTTTTAAGATTCTGCTGGGCAGATGCAGACATCTATTCATCTTGTGGTACCCAAGACAAGCCTTGCATATGAGTTCTCTTGATTGTAAAGACTGCCACCTACCAATCTAGAGTGGCTGCCTCTTTCTTTAATCTCTCTTTTCCCTCCATGTATGGGGCCAGTGTGTGAACCCACACTCCATGTGACCAAGTCACTGTCTCCCTCCCCCAAGCCCAAGATTCCCAGCGTGGTGCTTATCTGAATGCCATGCTAGTCCTCTCCAATTCATCTTTTTATAGCCCTACTTTCTACTCTTTCCCTGTGATTGAACAGTGGAAGTTTATAGAAATAATGCTTCCATCAAACTGTAAGGTTTGAGATAGAATATATGACTTCAACATTTACAGAATTTTCATTAAGTATTGAATTGGCCAGAATGTTCAGTAAGATCTTACAGAATAGTCCAAATGAACTTTTTGGCCAACCCAATATTCCCTAAGGGAACTATTAGCCCTTGAAAGTGATCTTTAGAGACCAGCATTGTCTTCTTGGTGAGTTTCAGGTTCCAACATGGCTGTTTCAGCCATTTTTGTATGCTCTCTTTCTGGGTCTTTGTGAGTTAATTGATTGAAAATTCGTTCTTTGGTTTAAGTTTTATCAATGTGCTTTTTCTGTCTTGATTTTTTTTTTTTTTTGCTATTCTTTTGAATCTCAAGAATTTCAGATGTGCCCTATTGGCTCGGCCTGTGGCTACTTCATGCTCAACTCGATCCAAAGATCCAATTTTGGAGAAGGGACACATGTCAAGAAATGTAAATTGCTGTACTCTGCTCCTTGGCCATCAAACATCCTTTGTTAGCATTCTCATTTTCTACTAAATGAGCTATTGTGGCTACAAGTCAGTGGTTCCAATATAGAATTTGTAGCACAATAAACAAAGTGTAAAATGTATGTAATGAGGACTGCCTCTAATTTCCCTTAATTGCACTTTGAGTTACAGCCAACACGACCCTGACACCAACATTACTTCCTCAATACATAGCCTTGATGTACAGCAAATTTTTCTTATATGACAGGTTTATTTCTTTGTTGAAGAACTATTTAAGAGGTATTTCATTGTCTGTTGCAAAGATGTAATTGGGCTCTGGCTGGTTTAGTCACTTAATAGGTATGGTCATAATGATATGTCACTTCATAGTATATGAGCTCCTCATTCCTTTCCAGGTTGATTGCTTTATCTTGGAGACATCAAATAGAGTCCACCGAAAATAACACCTATGGGAAGATGAACTGGAGATTTATTTCTCACTTTAAGTTCAGGGCTTTGGTATGTTCAGAGAAGGCTGGTAGCTTCATATCAAATAAGCCTGAAAAAAGAAAGGTAGTGAAATCTATGAATAAAATTATTATCCTTTAAGATTTAAAGCGTATTTTCCTTGAACGACAGGGAAAATCTGTAGGGGTATTGACTACTCACCAATTAACCATCAAGCTCAAAAGGCTTGAGGTGCTTTGGGATTAAATTCCCAGAAAAACATTTATGGTGATAGTGATATCACTTGCAACATATCATTTAATCCAAGATTAGTTTTTAGTTTATTGTTTGTATCACCAACCTTAGTACTAATTGCTAATTCAGTCTGAGTGCTGTTCTTTTTATTTTCTTTTTGTATTTGTCTCCATTTGTTTTCATCACTGTATTTATCATAAATAAGCTATATTTATCATAAAACTCAGAAATAAGAACATAAGTATTGAGGACAGGTAGATTCAAGAGAAGAAAAGATGTGAAAGTTTGGAAGGGCCAGGTGATTTTGGGCACAGCACAGTAGGACTCAATGACTAAATCCCCAGTGGTGATCTGATCTGAGAGGACATTGGTTTGGGTGATGGCCAAGTGGCATTGTTTTGAACAAGTGTAACTATAGTAACATTGGTGGTGACAGGAATGTGGCTGGCTGTGGTCATCAGTGGTGGCTGCTGCAGTGATCTTGTGGCTCCATATATATATTCAGCAGTAGCAGCATCAATAGCAGAGCCTCTGTCAGACAAAAGCATTTGCCATGATGTCTTCAGTGGGTACCAATGACATGATCGACAGTTTTAATGTCAGGAGTGACTTATGACATCACCACAGCAGTTAAAGAAAGTGGGGAGGAAAAGAGCTGGAGCACTGAAGTTTCCAATTAAACGAGTGTTCCAAGCGAGATACCTGCTGTGGATTGTCAGAGGCTGAGCATTAGGTGTGGGGTAAAGAGGCTATTTTTTCAGGAGAGTTGATAGGAGCAAAGTCAGAGAGGACTAATATGTATCTTGTAAGATTGTATTAAATTGAATAGCAAGGTGTAAAGCAGGAAAAACAATGTCCTGGTGCTTATTACAAATTAGCTAATTTTACTAATATAATATAGCAATAACATTATATTACAGTTTCCTCTTGTTAAGCAATTATTAAGTTCAGGGGCTGAACCAAGGTCTTTATTTGTAAAATATAGACAACATTTTTGTGCCACGACTCTGGTTTATAGACTATTATAGACTGAATTGTACCCTCCCCATCCCAAATTCACATGTTGAAGCCCTGACTTCCAGTAGAACTGTATTTGGAGATGGAACTTCTAAGGAGGCAGTTGACTAAATGAGATCATAAGTGCTAAGTCACTTCAGTTGTGTCTGACTCTGTGCGACCCCATGGACTGTAGCCTACCAGGCTTCTCTGTCCATGGGATTCTGTAGGCAAGAATACTGGAGTGGGTTGCCATGCCCTCCTCCAGGGGATCTTCCCGACCCAGGGATTGAATGTGCATGCATCTCTTATGTCTCCTGCATTGGCAGGCGGGTTCTTTACCGCAGGGTTCTAGCGCCACCTGGGAGATGATAAGGGTGGGGCTGTAATCTGATGGGACTAATGTCCTTAGAAGACAGGGACACTAGAGCGCTCTCTCTTTCTGCTCACACAGAGAAATGCCCATGCCAGGACACAGTGAGAAGTCATCGTCTACAAGCCAAGGAGAGACGTCTTGCCAGAAACCAACCCTTCTGGCACCTTGATCTTCAGGCTTCCCTAATGGTGAGAAAACCAATTTTCATAGTTTAAGCCGCCTAGTTGATGGTATTCTGTTGTGGCTGGTTGAGCAGACTAATACATATACCAAAAAACAAACATAAAAACCAGCTCTTCCTCCCCAATCCTTTATTTTCCATAATTCATTTTCTAGGACCCTACTTGCTCTCCTACCCAAGTGACAGGAAGAACACTTGATCTTGTCAGTGAAAGCTTTCTCAGCTTTCTGATTTTTTTAAAGTTTTAGTTAACTTTTACTAGATTATAATTGCATTACAGTGTTGTGTTGGTTTCTACTGCACAGCAAAGTAGATCAGCCATACGTACACACATATCCCCTCTTTTTTGGCTTTCCTTCCCATTTAGATCACTGCAGAGTGCTAAGTAGAGTTCCCTGAGTTATCTAGCAGGTTCTCATTAGTTATCTATTTTATACATAGTATCAGGCTTTCCGATTTAAAATGAACTATTTGAATAATTGCTCTCTCCCCTCTGTTTTCCCAAGATGGCACCTGGGAGCAGAGTGACATTTCTTTCCTTTTTTTTTAAGCCTGGGTTTAAAAAAAATATATCCTTTCCCACTGTGGTTTCTTATAGGATAGTGAATATAGCTCTCTGGGCTGTACAGTAGGACCTTGTTGTTTATCTATTCTATATATAATAGTTTACATCTGCTAACCCCAAACTCCCACTCCATCCCTCCCCCAACCCCTCGGCAAACATCAGTCTATTCTCTATGTCTGTGATTCTGTTTCTGTTTCATAGATAGGTTCATTTGTATCATATTTTAGATTCCACATGTATCATATGGTATTTGTCTTTCTGACTTAGTTCCCTTCTGATAATCTCTAGGTCCATCTATGTTTCTGTAAACGGCGTTATTTCATTCTTTTTTTATGGCTATATATGTACCACGTATTCTCTATCCATTCACCTGACAATGGACATTTAGGTGCTACTATGAACATAGGGGTGCGTGTATCTTTTTGAATGACAGTTTTGTCTGGATATATGCCCAGGAGTGAGGTTGCTGGATCATATGGTGATTGTGGTTTTAGTTTTCTGAGGAACCTCTTTACTCTTTTCCACAGTGGTTGCACGAATTTACATTCCCACCAACAGGGACACTTTCTTCTGCTTGAGGTGTTGAGGTCTGAGGTCCTTCTGGTCATCTTCAGGGAAGGAATTTGTGCTGTATCCATGTCGAAGTGCCTGCAGTGGAGGAACTTGCTTGTGTGTCACTTTTAGGGCCTGGCGATTCCCTCCATGGTGGACTTGGGCCTCACCTTAGTTGTCCCTGGGGCTGCTGATTGTTAGGGTCTGACTGAGACGCTTCTTCCATCACTGGGGCTCCTGGGAACGTTAGATCCCCCACAGACTCTGGGAATGGGGTGAGGGCAGGGTTGTGGGTAGAGGGTGGAAGACTAGTCTCTCAGGCAGTTTCATGTGGTGTTTTCCTAGGTCATTTCTACTCCACCATCTAGATGCCATATTGATCTTCCTGCCTTATAGACTCAGTCAGTCGATTAGTTCAGTCACTCAGTCATGTCCGACTCTTTGCGACCCCATGAACCGCAGCACGCCAGGCCTCCCTGTCCATCACCAACTCCCAGAGTCCACCCAAATCCATGTCCATCGAGTCAATGATGCCATTCAACCATCTCATCCTCTGTTGTCCCCTTTTCCTTCTGCCCTCAATCTTTTCCAGCATCAGGGTCTTTTCCAACGAGTCAGCTCTTCGCATCAGGTGGCCAAAGTATTGGAGTTCCAGCTTCAGCATCAGTCCTTCCAATGAACACCCAGGACTGATCTCCATTAGGATGGACTGGTTGGATCTCCTTGCAGTCCAAGGGACTCTCAAGAGTCTTCTCCAACACCACAGTTCAAAAGCATCAATTCTTCGGTCCTCAGCTTTCTTTACAGTCCAACTCTCACATCCATACATGACCACTGAAAAAACCATATCATGGCCTTGACTAGATGGACCTTTGTTGGCAAAGTAATGTCTCTGCTTTTTGATATGCTGTCTAGGTTGGTCATAACTTTCCTTCCAAGGAGTAAGCGTCTTTTAATTTCATTGCTGCAATCACCATCTGCAGTGATTTTGGAGCCCAGAAAAATAAAGTCTGACACTGTTTCCACGGTTTCCCCATCTATATGCATGACAGGGCATCTGTAAAAGTCAGCAGCTCTGGGAGGCAAGGAATACATGTGTTACTTTGTAACCCTTGTCTCTAACTGAAGGCTTTTAGATTCCCCCCAACATTATCCTCAGAAGGACAAGGAACTGAATTCACTTGTATCTGTCCTCCAACTTTTCTTCTCTCATTCTGAGACTCCTAACTGCTTATTTTCTGCTTCAACTCCATTGACACAAACTGCCCTTCAGTCCAGTCCTCTCCCTTCCTCGCCTCAAGGGTTATGCTAAGACCCTGGGCCCTGGTCTTTCTAGCTTTGGCTCTTGATTTATAAAGCTCAGCTTTCAGGGTTCGAAGAAAACACCTCATCAAAACCTGAGACTCTGAAAATTAAAAGCACTTGTCTTTAGCCTATCGTCCTACAGTGAACAGCATCAACAAATCTATATTTTAAAACTCAAAGCCAAGCAATGATTTACTTGATCAAGAGTAGTCTATCTTCCCCCTGAAATATTGAATGTCTCAAGGGTGACAGGGAAATGAGCAATAATTAAGGGTTTAAAAGGAAAGACAATACATTGATTAAATATTTTCAGGATACTCTAACTTCAGTCATTTCTTTTCAGTAAATCTTTCCACATTCAACCTTTCCCCACAAAGTATCTTTGCCTTTATGTCTCTCCTGTTTCAAAGAAAGTAGGAGCTTATGTTTGTCTAGATTCTGTTTTGATCTCCCCTTCTCCACAGAGTTCAGTCAGCAATAGCTGGCAGGGTTTTTGCAGGGAACAGAGATGAGCCTTGAAATGACCTTGAATTACTAGAGGGTGTTAAGCAGCTTTTGGGGGGGTAAAATCTAGAGAAAGTGAAGGGTGCTGACCCCAATCCCATCACCTCCCAGCCTTAGTTACTGTTTTGTCTCTGGCAACTGGAAGCCAAAAGGCAGCACTGTAACCCAAGTTATGGGTTGACTTTCCAGACAGACTTTGGAATCTAGTTTCTTTCTCTGAAACACAACTTGTCCAAATCAGTGAACTAATGATGTGACTTGCAGCTGCCAGAATCATCCTTGCCTTTCCAAGAAAGGTTTTGGTTCTTTCAAATATTTCAGTTCAGTTCAGTCACTCAGTTGTGTCTGACTCTTTGCAACCCCATGAATCGCAGCACACTAGGCCTCCCTGTCCATCACCAACTCCCGGAGTTTACTCAAACTCATGTCCATCGAGTCAGTGATGCCATCCAACCATCTCATCCTCTGTCATTCCCTGCTCCTCCTGCCCGCAGTCCCTCCTAGCATCGGGGTCTTTTCCAATGAGTCAACTCTTCTCATGAGGTGGCCAAAGTATTGGAGTTTCTGCTTTAGCGTGGGTCCTTCCAATGAACAATATTTAGGTTTCAAGAAATCAGCTTTAAAGTTGCTTCCCCTGCTCATCCTTTTCTTCTTTGTCTTGGTTATCTCTGTATACTGTTCCTCACTAGGTGCATTCATTCTCTTAGAGAAGTCCCATTATTGGCAACATCCAATTTCCAATATGGTAGAGTAAGCATGGAGTAGCAATGGCCAAGGGATGGGCATGAAAGCTTCAGGTAGCCTCCCAGGGTTTTATCACTCTAGTAGGGTATGAATGAAGTAACAGAGTTCCTTAGACTCTCAACAGGGCTACAGAATTGGAGAAAGGACTGATGGATAGGAAAATGTCTGAAGTCTGGAGAAGGAAGCTGAAGAAGGCAAGAATCTTTTGACAGAGGCTTTGGCTGAGAATGCCAGCAAGACATCACAAAGATTAGACTTGATCAGTCCTATCTGAATGGATGTCAGATCTTGATGCTTAGGGCTTGGTGGTTCCAATTTTGGCAGAACAGATGAACAAGGAAAGAGGCCAGCTTCCCAAAAGTCATGCATAATATGATGCCTCAGTTGCAAACTGGCAAGGGTTAGAAGCTAGAACATCATATAATATTCCACTCCACAGACTTACTTATCCTCAGATAGAAGGTGAGATGCAGCAGGGGAAACCTTAGAAAGAATGAATTCTCATGCAGGTGGTCTAAGATTTGAATGGGATAAACACTGAGAAAGGTATACTTTAATTTGGATTTATAAAAATCACTGAATAAGAATGGAGTGGACTAGAATGTGATAAAATATATCTTCTGCTATAGACAGATGGGCAGTTTATAAAGTTGGTTTCACTAATTCAAAAAAGTTATTTTTTTTCAAATTTAATTTTTATACTCACCCACTGTACTCGTTTATTAATCAATCCTGTAAGGAAATTAGGCTCTGAGAGATCAAATAATTTGCTCAAGGTCATAGTTAGTAATTAGCAGAGCCAAGACTTTAATTTATCTGAAATCAAAGTTTGTGATTCTAACTACTGTGCCTATACCTTAGAGTTATATGGCTATTATTTTTAGACCCTGTGTTGTTTTTCATCTATAGGAGGGTGTGGCCTGAAAAATAAGAGGTATTAACTATAGCCTGTTGTAAATGTCCTTTATTTGCCTTTGTTCTTAGTTCTTGTTTTTTCTTACCCTCTACTTCTTTAATCTCTCTGATTTTGTCCCCTTTATCACGCTAATCCTCTATTTTGTCCTTTTTTTTTTTTTAACCACTGCACTGAGCCCCCACGGGTGATGATCAGTTCCTCTCAAAGCCTTCTATGCCTACAGCAAACTGTATGGCCCTCAGACCATATCACATGGAGCCACCTGGCCTGGCATCTTCTCAAATCTCAAGCAGGAGGCAGGACATGAAGACCACAGTGCTGTTAGCTTTAGAAGCCTCCAAATGAAGAGTTTATTCTGTTTTAGAGGTCCAGGAGGATTGAGTTTCAGATGAATGGAATAATCATCTTCTGGAGAAGTAAATTTACTTGGCAGGTTTCCACTAAAACGGATTTTTAAAAATGTCAGATGGAACTGAAGCATTTAAGACATATGGTGCATTAACTAAATGTTTAAACATTTGCCTTTAGCTGCGTGAACATATCATCGATGAGATGAGCTCAGTGAGCTATGCTGAACATCTTTGACGGAATCACTGTCCAGTAGAGAGCTCTATTTCTTGAATCTATTTAATATAAACCATCCCCAGATGCTTACAACAGATACCAAATATGTGTTATAATTTCACTGCTGAATGCAAATGCACATAAAAATGAAAGATCCAAAATGAGAAAATCTATCTGTAATCTCAGTCATTACCCTTTATTTGAAATTGCTTCTCTATGAGAAGGGTGCAAAGAAGAGTATCATTAGGCATGAAGCAATGAAAGTTCTGGGGTCCCATCATCCCATTCTACTGTTTTCCAAAAATCCCTTAATACTTTGCTGCAGAGTCAGCTTACATGCAGCAAGTGTGGGAGTGCACCCCCTCACCCTGTGTCCATAGCAGACATTGTTAATCAATCACAACACTTAATTTTCCTGCTGAGCCTGCACTTGGCCTGAGACTTTTTCTCCACCCAGCACTCCAGGCAACCACTAACGATTGATCCAAGTTGGCACTTAAAACAAAACTTATCTGCAATCTCCAGACACAGAGCAATGCTGGAGAGGAGTGTTTCTACATCTGATGTACCTAACAGATGTGATAATTGTTGGTCCTAGGCCATTGGATACTGCTGGGTCTCCTTGGGTTCTGGAAAAACCTACCAGGAATAGGACTAGCCTCTATCTAATTGTATAAAGGGCCAGTATTCTGTCTTCTAGGCAGACTGATTCCACACAAACCTATATCCTTTCCTTCTTCACACTCTGAGTTTCAGATCCTCAAGCTGAGAACTCTAAGCCCATTTGAAATAGAATGAGTCAGGAACTACCAGAGAACCTGAAACGAAGGTAATCATTTAAATTCTGGATACCACAGAGAACTTCCTAGAGTAAAGGTACATGTATGTTGATGGGCAGATGGAGTGGAACTTGTTTTTAAGATGTGATCTCACATGCATTCACATTTCCTATGTTGGCTGTAAATAATAACAGCTACTATTTATTTATCTGCAAGGTATTAAGCACCAAAGGGCATGCACTTTTTTTGTAAAAAATTAATGTACTTAATTTACTTATTTTAATTGGATTAAAATTGCTTTAGACTGCTGTGATGGTTTTTGCCATACATCAGCGTAAATTAGCCACAGGTATACATGTGTTCCCCCCGCAGTCCTGAATGCCGCATTCTACCTCCCTCCCAACCCCATCGCTCTGGGTTGTCCCAGAGCACCAGCTTTGGGTCCCCTGCTTCATTCATTGAACTTGCACTGGTCATCTGTTTTACATATGGTAATATACATGTTGCAGTGCTATTTTCTCAAATCATCCCATCCTCACCTTCTCCAACTGAGTTCAAAAGTCTGTTCTTTATGTCTGTGTCACCTTTGCTTCCCTGTATGTAGGATCATCAGTACCATCTTTCTAAATTCCATATATATGTGTTAATGTACAGTATTTGTCTTTCTTTGTGTGATTTGCTTCACTCTGTATAATAGGCTCCAGGTTCATCCACCTCATTAGAACTGACTCAAATGACTCCTTTTTATAGTTGAGTAATATACCACAACTTCCTTATGCATTCATCTGCCGATGAACATCTAGGTTGCTTCCATGCCCTAGCTATTGTAAATAGTGCTTCAATGAACATTGGGGTACATGTGTCTCTTTCAGTTCCGGTTTCCTCAAGGTATATGCCCAGCAGTGGGGTTGCTGGGTCATATGACAGTTCTTTCTTCAGTTTTTAAGGAATCTCCACACTGTTCTCCATAGTGGCTGTACCAGTTTGCATTCACCCTAGCAGTGTAAGAGAGTTCGCTTTTCTCCATACCCTCTCCAGCATTTATTGTTTGTAGACTTTTTGATGGCCATTCTGACCAGTATGAGATGATACCTCATTGTGAGTTTGATAGGCATTTCTCTAATAATGAGTGATGTTGAGCATCTTTTCTTGTGTTTATTAGCCATTTGTCTTCTTTGAAGAGATGCCTGTTTAGGTCTTTTCCCACTTTTTGATTGGATTGTTTGTTTTTCTGGTATTGAGTTGCATGAGCTGCTTTTATATTTTGGAAGTTAATCCTTCATCAGTTGTTTAATTTGCTATTATTTTTCCCATTCTGAGGGTTAGGACATGCACTTTCATTTAATCTTTATATTATCTCTCTGAATACAACATCCCCATTTTATCACTAATGAAACTGAGGCCTATGATGCTGGGGATCTTAATCTAAGATCAGACACACTGTATATGTCTGTGTCGGACACAGTCTTGATGGAAACAGATGGCTAATTCTAAAAGATAATTGAAGACAGTTTAATGAAAGAACTTTTTACAGAGATGAGGATAGGATTCCTGAGAAATCTGTGTGCAGGTCAAGAAGCAACAGTTAAAACCAGACATGGAACAACAGACTGGTTCCAAACTGGAAAAGGAGTACGTCAAGGTTGTATATTGTCACCCTGCTTATTTAACTTATATGCAGAGTACATCATGACAAATGCTGGACTGGAGGAAGCACAAACTGGACTTAAGATTGTCAGGAGAAGTATCAATAACCCCACATACACAGATGACACCACCCTTATGGCAGAAAGCAGAGAGGAACTAAAGAGCCTCTTCATGAAAGTGAAAGAGGAGAGTGAAAAAGCTGGCTTAAAACTCAACATTCAGAAAACTAAGATCATGGCATCCGGTCCCATCACTTCATGGCAAATAGATGGGGAAACAATGGAAACAGTGAGAGACTTTATTTTGGGGGGCTCCAAAATCACTGCATATGGTGACTGCAGCCATGAAATTAAAAGATGCTTGCTCCTTGGAAGAAAAGCTATGACCAACCTAGATAGCATACTAAAAAGCAGAGACATTACTTTTTGACAACTGTCTGTCTCGTCAAAGCTATGGTTTTTCCAGTAATCATGTATGGATGTGAGAGTTGGACTATAAAGAAAACTGAGTGCCAAAGATTGATGCTTTTGAACTGTGGTGTTGGAGAAGACTCTTGAGAGTCCCTTGGACTACAAGGAGATTCAACCAGTCAATCCTAAAGGAAATCAGTCCTGAATATTCATTGAAAGGACTGATGTTGAAGCTGAAACTCCTATACTTTGGCCACCAGATGTGAAGAACTGACTCATTTGAAAAGACCCTGATGCTGGAAAAGATTGAAGGCAAGAGGAAAAGGGGATGACAGAGGATGAGATGGTTGGATGGCATCACCAACTCGATGGATATTAGTCTGAGTAAACTCCAGGAGTTGGTGATGGACAAGGAATCCTGGTGTGCTGCAGTCCATGGGATCTCAGAGAGTCAGACATACTGAGCAATTGAACTGAATTGGATACGAATGAGGGAACTGATGCAGAATGATTCCAAAGCCTCCAAAGATTGGCAATGATTGAATCTGTTTTACCACTCTAGGCATCATGTTGCTGAAACAGCAAAAACTTGTGTGAGAGATCCCTGAATATGAGCTGGTGGCTTAAGGGGAGTAAGTTCCTTAGTGCCCAAACCAACCATGTCTTGGCTGGCTGCAAAGGACATGGGAGAGGACAGAACCTGTGTCTCAGATTGTTCAGATCTAACTAGAAGCTAGAGCTGAAGGAACTCAGACCTCCACAGAATCAGCACAAAGCAGAATGAAGATCTGAGGGGCAATGAGAAAAATGAGCTGACTTGTGGACCAGCAGTGAAACACAGTATTACTCTGAGCCCATTCTCGTAACTGCTGCTGTATATTTCACCCCTTGCCTAAGGTTTAGGAGGTCTCGATCTAGAGGTTTCAGCCAGTGCTTTTTGTCACTCCAGAGAAGAGAGAAAGAAAACTTAACCACCCTGAGCAAACCATGGTAGTGCACCCTGTCCTTGGCACATAACAAGTGTTCCATGAGTGCTACCTATGATTATTTCTTCCTCTTCCTTTTTCCTCCTTTTGTCTAATTCCCTCATTTTGTGCCTTAGTTACTTGACCAGAGAATTGGTACTCAGTGCACAGGAAACTGATTTATAATTTCCAATGCTTTGCTTACAGTGTTTAATTTATAATGAGATGTGAGTGTGTTAGTGTTAGTTACTCAGTCGTGTTCAACTCTTTGCGACCCCAGGGACTGTAGCCTGCCAGGCTCCTCTGTCCATGGGATTTCCCAGGCAAGTATACTGGAGTGGGTTGCCATTCCCTTCTCCAGGGGATCTTCCTGACCCAGGGATTGAACCTGGGTCTCCTGCATCGCAGGCAGATTCTTTACAGTCTGAGCCACCAGGGAATATGAGGTGGGTATTTATTCCCAATTTCTAGAAGAGGAAATTCAACTGATGTGATAGCCAGTATTCATCTTCAATGTGAAGTTTCCTGTAGCAAGTCAGCAGTAGCATACTCTCACAGGATGAAAAAAGAAAGAAGATGACTGTTGAAAAAACAAAAACAAAATGTTAGCTATTTTAATAATTGTTAAATTTACCCAAGATTTATCAAGGCATAGATGACTTAAACTAAATCACAGGAGGTTCTGGGACTATCACCCATTCATACCTCTCTGTCTCTCTTCCTCAGTCATTCTTCCTACTGCTAAGTCACTTCAGTCATGTCCAACTCTTTGTGACCCTGTGGACTGTAACCTGCCAGGCTCCTCTGTCCATGGGATTCTCTAGGCAAGAATACTATTGTGGGTTGCCATGCCCTCCTCCTGGGGATCTTCCCAACCCAGGAATAGAACCTGTGTCTCATGTCTCCTGCATTGGCAGACAGGTTCTTTAGCACTAACGCTACCCCTACCATTTTTACCTTAATCCCATCACCTTCCATTTACCCACCACCTTTCCTCATGCTTCCCCCCTCCCTTCTTCTTCTTTTACTTCTGATCCTGCCCTTTCACTAGTGTTGATGAGCTATGTCTTAGGGGTGATGCTTGCAAACTCTAAATTCAAACTGTCTAGATTCAAGTCCTACTTATGTCATTGTTAAGAATGTGATCTTGTGTAAGTTATTTCATCTCTTTGAGTCTCAGTTTCCTTATATGTAAAATAGGATAATAAAAGTATTCATAATGGAAAAATTAATAATGAATATTAGGACTTAGCATCATAATTATTATTTCTCTCTCTTCCTTTGTCCAACACTCCTTTCCACATTTCTCCCAAAGTTGTAGTCTTCAGTGTCAAATGTTTGCTGACTTGTAAATTCATAAAAAGGCCAAAGACTGGTGAATTTTATGACTCATTGTAGAAGAAAAGTGCAATGAGAGAGTTAGCAGCATTGGAAATGTGGTAAGGAATGCTTACAAATGAGAAGTTGCTTGTTCATGTGTGTTTTGAAAATGTGTTCTTGTGGTTTGAGAGACTTCTTGAAGGCAGCGTCCCTGTTGCATTCAGTTGAAAGATGGCAGCAGCCGCAACCTCCAGGAATGGCAGGTATTACTGGAGAGGCGTCCTTTCAGATGGAAGCTGCAAAGACCCACGGGTTGACAGAAGAGTTGCGTAATTGCTCAGTATTTAACTCTCCCTGGAATGGCTTAAAGAGGGAGCTATGTGCGAAGTGAACTTGTGGATAAATAACTCTGGCACAGAGCTCTGCACCATCTGCAGACGTTGCAGAAATGAGCAGGGGAAGCCAACGAGCTGTGAGTGACAGAGATTAATCTTCAAAGTCACAAAGGCATGTAGTTCTCTCTGGAATTCAGGCAACACTGGAGAGCGTCACAGCCCCAGAACATTTCTTTGAGGCAATGAAGACATTTATCAGCCATAACTCTCAGGTGACTGCATGTCCTGGAATCCTTGATACCATAAAATCAAAAGAACCCAGAAGAAAGACACTTCCTTTTAAAAGTAGGAGAGGTAGGAAAATGATTATGTTCAATTCTTCACTTAAAACGACTCACCATGGTGCCTTAGAGGAAGTTGACCTACCACATCCAAAGGGCTGGGAAGGACAGAGAGGTCACCACACAGAGGCTGCTCTTCTTTCCAGTTGGCGTATGGATTCCCCATTTGGGATGTTTGGGAATTATACTTGTTGAAATATTCACTTATTGATCAAAATGTGTTTTTGATCACACATATCCATTTACATTTAACAAAATAAAAAATTTTTATTATGTTGATTATATGAAACATTAAAAATGACATACACAGAGTAACAGTGCTTGATATAATTCCCATACACTGATCAATTTCTTGGTATTAACTGCTTCTAATACCATTTTTCTGGCATTCTAAAAAATGTGTTTTTTTTTCCAACTTAGTCTCATTGAAAAATTTTTTTCATAAAATTGCCTGTGGTCTTTTTTAAAATATAGTTTATAGCTAATAAAGTATAAATTATTGGCATATTTAATCAACTCATCTGTGGCCCATAATATTTTTAGTTGAGAAAATATTCTTTTCAGATATAGAAGTAGATAGTAAGCTAGGAGAAAATACTGCTAATGAAGCATATTCTCAATTCTGTTTTTAAAATAAAAATGTGTAAGTATGTCAGCCCAAATATTTCCATGAATACTCCTTTTTGCCTCCATTCAGAATATTTCTCTGAAAGATATTTTAATCAAAGTATTTCAGTGGTGCTTTTGAATGCTTCCCCGAACTCAGATGCTGCAAAATCATGGGCATTGTTACTTTCATTCCATTCCAGTTTGGAATATATATTTATCCAGAAAAATAGGAGTTATATCAAGAGTCTCACTACAAGTTGAAAAATTGTACATTTTTCAACTGTGCAAATTACATTATAGAATTTTAAATTTAAATATTTTACATAGCAAGAGGATTCATCCTTTTATTTGTTCACTTCTTTATGTGAACAGAAAGAAGTTCTGTGATATTTTAAAGATAACTTTAGTGATGTTTCACTAAGTCATGACTTTCTGGAAAACCTACACCAAGTAACTGTTAGGTTTTGAAATCATTGCTGGTTTTTTCTCAGCAGATTAGCACTTTACAGTTTCACACGGTCACAGATATCATTATGGCTCCCAAGTTAGACAAATGCTAGCAAACATTTTGTGCAAGTAATGTGTCCATCAACTTTCTTAAGTTTAGTTCTTAAATTTTCATTAAACATGTGATTGCTTTCCCCTAGAATTCACTGCTGCTAAAGAGTTATTCAAATATTTTTTAAAGTTACCAAATAGTAACATAACTAAAAAGTTATAGATTTAGAGCATATGATAAATAATAAAACCCCTGTAGCATGAATTATTCTCTACATGCTCTGTGGAAGGACTTTCAGTCTCTGTTTCCCATACGTTTTACATTCACCTAACCCACAGTTTCTCGGCTTCCCCTGCGCCCATGCCCTGGTACCCTGCTGGCTTCATGCATCTTGCCTGTGGCGCTGGCCATGGCACCGTTTGCCTGTGTGCTCATTGACTTGGAAGGGGCGGCAGTGTTAAACACTTCAGTCACTAACACCACCAAAGCCTGAAGGAGCTTGCTTCCCAAGCCCTAGTGTAGAAGATCACTTTATTTCCTTCCAAGAAAGGTATTATTACACTGCATCTAGGAAGAAATAAGAAAGAAAGGTCATCTCTGGTTGGTTTCCAAATCCAACCAGCTATTAAGTTGAGAACTCTCTTTATGACATGTGCAGTTCACATATGGACTAGCTGAAGCCATGGCAGAAGCTAAATGTTAAAGTGAAAAGCCTAGAAAATTCAGAATGTTTTAATATAATTATTAACAATAATACTTTTATAAAAATGAAAAACCCGAAACACATGCTTAAACAGATGGAGTGCCAGGACATTAGACATAATTATACTTTGAGGCAAACCTGGATATTTGCGTCCCCTACTTGGCATTTAAGAGGCCAATCTTCAGACCATTCTGGACCAGATTCTGGCTGTATCAATTAACAGCTGCATGCCTATAAGCAGATGTCTACCCTCAACCTTCTCATTAGCAAATTGAGAACTAAACTTCCTGCCTTACTGGGCTGTTGTAAGAATGCATGGAAGGTGTCCAGATCAAGGACCAGGTACACAGGGCACTGCTCGCTGCTTGAAACAGAATTGTCATCACCACGCTCCTCTTGTGCTGTGCTGTGCTAAGTCGCTTCAGTCATGTCCGACTCTTTGCGACCCTGTGGGCTGTAGTTTGCCAGGCTCCTCTATCCACTGGGATTCTCCAGTCAAGAAGACTGGGGTGAGTTTCTGTGCCCTCCTCCAGGGGATCTTCCTGACCCAGGGAGCAAACCGCGTCTCTTATGTCTCCTGCATTGGCAGGTGGGTTCTTTACCACCTGGGAAACGCCTGCTCCTCTTACCAATGACTTATTGGGTACAAATGTCATGGGACGATTGTTATCCAGGTTGATTTTTCCCGTGAAGTCTGAAACAGGATCAGAAAGAATCAAGAAGAACAGAAAAAGGAAGAAAAGAAGGTGGTTGAGTGATATAACAGCCCTGCAGTATTGATAAGGTGGTTTAGATTTGTGTTGTTATTCCTGCAAAACAAGAGGAGAACCACTGTTTATCAAGCCCTGTCTAAGCCCAGCCCTTGAGTAAATATTTACTCCTTTTTATTATGGGACTCTATCATTGTCACTGACGTCCATGGATTCACAAAGAGTTAGCGATAACTTAGTGACTGAACAACAAATCAGCATCACTGGTGCTTTCCCTGTAACTGCCATATGGGGCACTGTGATTATCTCCATTTTACAGATGCGGAAACTGAGGCTTCAAGAGTTTAGAGGACAAAGGACTTCCCTGGTGGTCCAGTGGTTAAGAATTTGCCTTCCAATGCAGGATATGCTGGTTCGATCCCTGGTTGAGAAATAGGATCCTACCTGCTGAGGAGGAGCTGAGTCTGCCCACAATATCTACTGAGCCCGTGTGCCACAGCTAGAGAGAAGCCCATGCATCGCGAGGAAGATCCCCATGCTGCAACCAAGATACAACACAGCCAAAAGTAAATAGGCATTAAAAAACAGTTTAGAGAACAAGAGCTAACACAGAATGTGAAAAGTGAAAGTGATAGTCACTCAGTCATGTCCGACTCTGCAACCCATGGCCTGTAGCCAGACAGACTCCTCTGTGCATGGAATTCTCCAGGCAAGAATACTGAAGTGTGTTGCCATTCCTATTGATATAAAACCCATGCTCCTAAGTCTATGCTTTTTAATCTACATTACTTCTCAGAAGTTACAAGTGCCCCTAGTGCACTTACATCTGGCGTGTCCTACCTACAGTTATGTCCAGCAATACTAAGTAGTATTTTATGAGAAGATTAGAAAATTAGAAATCCTTAAAAGATGGTTCATTTCTAAACTTATCTAAATGGTTTTCAGATGTGTTTGTAATTGTTAGCTATTGGCAATAGCAAGTTTTATAATGTCTCATCCAATAAATATAAACTATTAATAGTCTATATTGCAGTAACACATAACCTCCACATCTCAGCTGTTATGGTAGCAAAGATTATTTCTTGGTCATGTTACCTGTCAATCACAAATCCTCAAGGTAGGAACTCAGGAAATGGGATTGATAAGATAGTCACTGTCAGTTACCAGCCAAAAGGAAGAGATCTCTTGAGGATCTCATGTGGATGATCCAGCTTAGAAGTGACACACTCATATCCTCAGAAAATTCACTGGGCAGAACTAGCTGCATGGCCTCAGGTACAATGGACCTAAGGAGTACAATTCTGCCATGTGTATGGGAAAGGAGAAATGAAAATATTTGGCAAAAGCAACAGTCATTGATACAAAGCAATCATTGATTCCTACAAATGTTGCAAATTATTATTTTCTCTTAAGTTTTGTAAAATGTTCTGTTTCAAGCTTCATGTGGTTCCCTCTACTCAATGTATTCTATTATTAGGTAAAGAAATCCTTGTTCACATATTTTAACAAAATTTCCACCTTGTTTCCAATGGAAGAACATCAGGTTGAAAAGTTACTTCTGTCTTTTTGAAGAAGTTCTACTCAAAAAAATGACATCAACTCCTACCTAAGGGGGATTCCTTAAGGAAATGTGTCATTTTCTTGTCTGGAAGTCAATGACCTCAAAGAAAAATAAGGGTAGGGCTGAAAGGATGTGGAATAAAAGATCCAGTTAATGCCTGAAAGACGCCAAATTGGAAAGTGTTACTGTTCCTTGTATCATCCATCACTGCAAATGGCTCAGCAGGAAAAAGACCATCTCAAGCTGGCAGTCTTGCCATAGAAATAGATCATTTCAATACGGGTGGCAGAACTGCGGAGCTCAACATGGCCAGTGACATTCCATCGACTAGTGATGAACGAAGAAAGGTAAGAACTGAGTGAATGAAAATTCAATCAAGTTCTAATCAAAATAATGTTCAATAAAT
The DNA here is from genome assembly GCF_023699985.2 of Odocoileus virginianus. Lineage (NCBI taxonomy): Eukaryota > Metazoa > Chordata > Mammalia > Artiodactyla > Cervidae > Odocoileus > Odocoileus virginianus. The sequence continues at coordinate 33,338,228 of NC_069688.1, forward strand.
CTGGGAAAGACTCTTGTATTGGATTTTTTTTTTGGTCCCTAAATATTAATCAGCTATAAATTACTTTCAAGTTATCCATTCAGCTTTTTAAAATGAATTGGGCTTTTCATAGAAATCTATATTCAAAAGTAAAGATGGAATTTAATGTCCTTAGCTTAGATGTACTTCAAAAAGTGAGCCGTCTTTTTGGCTGCATTCTTCGCACAGAATAAGGGACGAGAGTGCAGGAGACATTTCAAGTGCATGGAGCTGGAGACATGCAGTGTAGAGACTGGGAACAAACTCAAATTTCAGGGCCTTCAACACCAGCCACAGACAATTCTTCATTGTTTCTTTGTTAAACTCCTAATGGGTGACCAAGAAGAAGTAGGATAATTCAATTCCAAATATAATTATTGAGCACCTATGAATATGCCTGAAAGTTCTTTGCATACTTCAGTGAACCATGTGAGGGGAGAAGTACTATTATTGTTGTAACGGCACCACACTTGAAACTGCCAAGGAATGCAGGTCAACAGAGCAGGCAATGAAGAGAAAAGTGACGAAATAATCAGCCGTTAGACTGAAGCATTGATCAAGGTTTATGTTTTACAGAGTAAATGTAAGTCCAAAGTAACTATTGGTTAAAAATTAGTTGCTTAATTTGATGTCCATGTCAAAGCACATTTAAAATATTATAAAGCAAACATTTAAATCTCATTTTATACCTGTGTAATTCTAACCTGTAAAATATTAATACTTTATCCCATCAGCTGATGAGTGAAGATTCTTTATGTGATGTTAATTAAGTTGGCATTCATTTGCAGCCACATGAATGGACCTAGAGATTATCATACTAAGTGGAGTAAGTCAGACAGAAAAAGACAAATATCATATGATATCACTTACATGTGGCGTCTAAAGTATGATATAAATGAATTTATTTACAAAACAGAAATAGACTCACAGACATAGAAAACAAACTTATGGCTACTAAGGGGAAATGGGGTGTGGGAGGGATAAATTAGAAGTCTGAGATTAGCAGGTACAAACTACTATATATAAAATAGGTAAACAACAAGGTCCTAGTGTATAACACATGAGAACTATATTCAATATCTTATAATGACTATAATGGAAAAGAATATGAAAAGAATATATGTGTGTGTTATATAATCACTTTGCTGTATACACCTGAAACTACCATAACATTGTCAACCAATTGTACTTCAAAAAATATATTGTCAGCATATTTAGTTATCATTCAAGACATGGACATGACTGTGGGTGGTTAGCACTTCACAGCTAATAGATTTTTTAGAGACTTTAAAAAATATTTTAATGAAAATTAAAAATTTTCGCCTTCAAATTTTTTAATTCCCCAAATTATTATTGATTTAACAATGGTACATTAAATATAAAAGAAACTTAATAAACTTACAGTACTAGCTGAAAATATATGATTTCAGCTAATTGATATATTTATATTAATATATGACAAAATATATTTTAAGAAGGAAGAATTACTAGAGATAAAGATGACCATTAATCAATGATAAATCATTCAATTTACCAGGATGTAATAATTCAAAATTTGTATATGCCCAGTAACCTCAAATATATCCAAAAAATTAACAGGACTACAAGAAGGAAGTGGCAGTTTCACAATGTCTGAAATTTTAGTTTTTTCTCTTAATTGACACAACAAGCATATAAAAAAAAATCAGTAAGGGCATTGAAGACTGAATGAAACCTGCTAGAGATTTAGAAAACACTGTATCCAACAACTGCAGAATACATATCACTTCTAATTAAACATAAAAGATTGATGAAATTTTCCATGGCGAAACCACAAAATTAGTCTCAACAGATTTCCAAGGATGGGTATCAGTGGCAAAGATTAGTTAGATGATTACTAACTATGCTTCCTCTTCCTGCGTCCACCACATTTCAGTCTCCTTGCACCTAGATGGGAATATGGGATTAATTCTGGTCAAAGGAAAGCAGGTGAAAGTGATACTGCTATTTTCAAACCTGACCACTGACTATATCCTATGTGATCTCTAACCACTCTCTCTCTGCACTCATCAGCTAGCTCAGTGCCACAGGGTGTTCAGTGAGGCCCTGGGGGACAAAGCACCTAGGTACATCTAGGCTACCTAGAGCCACTGAAACAGTAGCTTGTTTTGAGAAACGTGTGTGTGTGTGTGTGAAGCCACTGAGATTTTAAAGGTTCTCATTCTACCAAGTAGTTGACTAAAATGGTATTTTGCAAATTGCATTCTCTGACAAAATTGCAATTAGGTTAAAAACTTAGCATAAATAATCATGAGAAGAAAAGCTGTAAGCTCTAAAGTTTCAAAACACATTTTATAAACAACTCAGGTACAAGAATAAAGAACAATGAAAATTAGAATGTACTCAAAGCTGCATAATAATTTAAACACCAATTATCTGGATGTGTTTGAATAGCTTAAACAGTATTTATAGGAAAAATATTGCCTTAAGTATTAACATTAAAAATAATGAGGGCTCCAGAAATAAATCCATACACCTATGGTCAATTAATCTATGACAAAGGAGGCAAGAAATACAATGGAGAAAAGACAATCTCTTTTATAAGTGGTGCTAGCAAAGTTGGACAACTGCATGTAAAACAATGAAATTATCAATAGAACATTCCCTCACACAAAAATAAACTCAAAATGAGTGAAAGACGCAAATACAAAACATGACACCATAGAACTCCTAGAAAAGAACACAGGAAAGACATTTTCAGACCTCAGTCATATGAAAAATATTCTCAGAGCAGTCTCCCAAGGCAAAAGAAACAAAAGCAAAAATAAATGAGATCTAATCAAACTTAAAGCTTTTGCATAGCAAAGAAAACCATCAGCAAAAATAAAAAACAACCTATGAAATGGGAGAAAATATTTGCAAATGATGTGACCAAACAAGGAATTAATATCCAAAATATACAAACAACTCATACAACTCAATATTGAAAAAAAAACAATAAAAAAATGGACAGAAAACCTAAACAGACTTTTCTCCAACAGGCACATGTAAAGATGCTCAACATCACTAATTATTAGAGAAATGCAAGTCAAAACCACAATGAGGGGCAAAAATATAACAAACTAGGTTTCTAACTTAAAGAATTAGAAAAATAACACCAGAATGAAGACTGGAACAAAAATTAATGAATAGAAAACAAACACATAGTATTTAAATAAACTCATGTGAAATATAATTTATATACCATGAATTTTGCCATTTTAAAATTGACAATTTACTAATCATTTTTTTTTGGTATAGTCCCACATATGTGCAACCATCATCACTAATTCCAGAACATTTTCATTACCCGAGAAAGAAACACCATATCTACTTGCAGTGATGCTTCACTTCCCTGACCCCTCAGGCCCTGGGAACCTCCAATCTACTTTCTATTGTTAAGGCTTTGCCTATTCTGGATATTTCATATGCATGGGATTGTACGATAAGTGGACTTTTGAGTATGGTTTCTGTCACTTTGCATAATGATTTCAAGCTTCATCTATGCTGTAACAACTATCAGTCCTTAATCTTTTCAAAAACTTTTTAATATGTTCACCTACCTCTTAAGAAATCTATATGCAGGTCAGAAAACAACAGTTAGAACAACAGACTGAACAACAGACTGGTTCCAAATAGGAAAAGGAGTATGTCAAGGCTGTATATTGTCACTCTGCTTACTTATATGCAGAGTACATCATGAGAAACACTGGGCTGGATGAAGCACAAGCTGGAATCAAGATTTCCGGGAGAAATATCAATAACCTCAGATATGCAGATGACACCACCCTTATGGCAGAAAGTGAAGAACTAAAGAGCCTCTTGATGAAAGTGAAAGTGGAGAAAAGGTGGCTTAAAACTCAACATTCAGAAAACTAAAATCATGGCATCTGGTCTCATCACTTCATGGCAAATAGATGGAGAAACAGTGAGAACAGTGACAAACTTTATTTTCTTAGGCTCCAAAATCACTGCAGATGGTGACTGCAGCCATGAAATTAAATGATGCTTGCTCCTTGGAAGAAAAGTTATGACCCACCTAGACAGCATATTAAAAAGCAGAGACATTACTTTGCCAACAAAGGACCGTCTAGTCAAAGCTATGGTTTTTCCAGTGGTCATGTATGGATGTGAGAGTTGGACTATAAAGAAAACTGAGTGTCAAAGAATTGATGCTTTTGAACTGTGGTGTTGAAGAAGACTCTTGAGAGCCCCTTGGACACCAAGGAGATCCAACCAGTCCATCCTAAAAGAAATCAATCCTGAATATTCATTGGAAGGACTGATGTTGAAGCTGAAACTCCAATACTTTGGCCACCTGATGTGAAGAACTGACTCATTTGAAAAGAAACCCTGATGCTGAGAAAGATTAAAGGCAGGAGGAGAAGGGGACAACAGAAGATGAGATAGTTGGATGCATCAGTGACTCAGTCGACATGAGTTTGAGTAAACTACAGGAGTTGGTGATGGACAGGGAGGCCTGGTGTGCTGCAGTCCATGAGGTCTTAAAGAGTCGGACATGGCTGAGCGACTGAACTGAACTGACTGAATATGTTCACTTATTTGCATATTTATTTTATTTATTCTTAATCTTTTTATAGTCAAATAATATTTCGCATGTAACTATTTCATGTTTTGTTTTTCATTCATCAGTTGACAGATATTTGGGTTATTTCTACCTTTTGTCTACTATGAATAAAGGTTTTATGAACATTCATAAACAAGTTTTTGTACAAACTTATGCTTAAATCTGTATATATCCAAGGGTACAAATGGGACTTCCCTCATAGCTCAGCTGGTAGAGAATCTGCCTGCAATGCAGGAGACCTCGGTTCAATCCCTAGGTTAGGAAGATCCGCTGGAGAAGCGATAGGCTACTCACTCCAGTATTCTTGGGCTTCCCTGGTGGCTCAGCTGGTAAAGAATCCACCTGCAATGTGGGAGACCTGGGTTGGATCCTTGGATTGGGAAGATCCCCTGGAGAAGGGATAGGCTACCCACCCCAGTATTCTGGCCTGGAGAATTTCATGGGCTGTGTAGTCCATGGGGTCACAAAGAGTCAGACACAACTGAGCAACTTTCATTTTCACATAAATGGGTATAAAGTATATTTACACTTACATATACCCAACTATCCTGTGTATATACCTAGCAATAGACTTGCTGGGCCTAATGGTAATTCTATGTTTAAGTTTTGGAAGAACCGTCAAATTTTTTTTCAAAGAAATTCTACCATTTTACTTCCCTACCAGCAGTTCATGAGGGTTCCAATTTTTTTTTTTTTTTTTTTTTTTTTACAGCCAGAGTAAATTTGAAGTGGTATCTCTGTGACATCCTGGATGTCCAGGAAGATCCCTGGAGAAGGGAATGGCAACCCACTCCAGTATCTTGCCTGGAGAATTCCATGGACAGAGGAACCTGGCAGGCTACAGCCCATGGGGTTGCAAAGAGTCGGACACGACTAAGTGACTAACACACACACACACAATTTAAATCTTTTTAAAAGATTTTTTAATATGGACCATTGTTAAAGTCTTTATTGAATTTGTTACACTATTGTTTCTGTTTTATGTTTTAGCCTTTCAGTCTCAGGCATGTGGGATCTTCGCTCCCTGGCCAGGGATTGAACCCACACCCTCTGCGTTGGAAGGCTGAAGTCTCAACCTCTGGACGGCCAGGGAGGTCCGTGTGTACACTGTTTAATGTGAGGCGGTGTTCCCAGCACTGCCAGCTGGAGCTCTGGCCCTCCTCACAAAGCTGCGATTTTTGGCCTCGGCACCCTTAATGCAGATGTTACCTATAGAGACACCCAGGGGAGGTGTCTGGAGAAGCTGGAGAACCCAGAAGAAACTGCCCGCCCTTTCTCCAGCAAAAGTACACTGTAAAACGGAAAGACACTGAAAAAAAATCTGAAGGGAAAAGCTACTGCAAAAGGGGAAATCAGCATCCCTAAAACCAAAGTGTTGTACATGCTTAAAATATTAAATAAAAATATTACATTAAAAACACTTTTAAGACAAAGAGTACATATTTCAGGACGCCTTCATCGGGTCTCCCCGCTTGACTGCAGTGCTTTGGGGCCCGAGTGGCACAGAGCGGGCGCACTGCTGGGCTCACCCATTGCGCCAGTGGACCCGTCCTGTCCACGCTCCTCACACGCGCAATCAGAGGGAGGGTTGCCCAGTCTAGACTGGAGAGCAGGTGGGGCGTCCTTCGGTCCATCCTTTGGGTGCTCAGGGGCACTGGCTAAGACCCTGCATCTCCCCCACAATGTCCCGGGCTCCCTGCCCTGCGGTCGCCCTTAAAATTTAACGCCCCCACCTCCATGCAGTGTCAATGGGATGGCCCGGATGATGGGTGTTGTGGGGAAGCCTGATGAAGGCGCCGAGCGGCTCCTCCCCACAGGCCTGGTTGAAGCAGGGTCGCGGGGTTTTCCCTCCCCAGCCCGCGGGCCCTGTGGGCGCAGCTGCACTTGGTCTCACTGAGGCACAGCTCCCGGAGTCCCTTGCTGGCCGACTTGGCGACCCTTTCTTTGGGCACGCAGTGGCTCTGGAGCCAGCCCGTGAGGTCCTTACGCATGGGCTTGGGCCACAGCGTGAGTCTGGTGCGGCCAGGCTGGCTCTGGCACCAGAGCAGCCTGACCTGAGCGATGCCACGCGTCTCCATCACCGCCCCCCGGGCCGTGACGCCCTTGACCAGCAGGCTGACCAGCCAGGACGGCAGCTCGGGGGGCGTGGCCATCCGCAGGTGCGGCAGGTCACGCGCTCAGTATGTGCCGCCCGAGGAGAGCGAGGACGCCGAGGGCGGCTCCCCGTAGGTCCAGGTGAGCACGCCCGGCTGGCGCACTGGCTGGATACCCCTCTTCAGCATGGCCCAAGAGCAGAAGGACAGCTCGGGGGCCCCAAAATGCGGGAAGAACTCCCAGCCCTGGTGCCAGGCCATAGGCCGTCGGGTGAGCTGCTCAAGTCCTGTCAGCCGGTCCTCCGGGCCTGGGCAGCCAGAGTTGAAGATGGCGCCGCTGGTCAGGCCGCCCCGCAGCACCAGCTCCCCAGAATTCAAGGACAGTGTCAGCCTCTCTAGTCACAAAGCTGCAGGATCCAGGTAATTCTGAGCTTCTTAGGGTTCTGTTAGAAGCCGGGGACTTGGTGTATGTGTGGTAGCGTCCCCTTCCTCCAACTGGGTGGGTGTCGGCGCTCGCTCACCTGAGACCCCAGCCACCCTGGGCAGAGGTCAGGGAAGCCCGGACTGGCCCAGCCGCAGGAGCAAGAGGGATGGCTGGGCCCGTTGACTCCCGAGGAACCACCCAGAGGGATGCCCAGGCCCTTAGACTCCTGTTGGAGCCACCAGTATGGAGTAGTGGGCAGCTCCTCTGCTTGAAGGTACCCAAGCCTCATTCTCATTAAGGTCCAGCACATAGAATTTTTATTTCACTGCTTGTGCTTCTGGTGTCATATCTTTTGTATATGGTATGACATAGTGGTACAGTTTCATTCTTTTCATCCAGTTGTCTTAGAACCACTTGTTGAAGAGAATATTTCCCCCCATAGAATTGGCACCTTTGCTAAAAATGACCATAAATGGGCCTACTTGTCAGTTCAAGCCTAGTGATCAATTTGTTCTTTTGCCAGCACCAAACAGTCTTGATTCCTGTATCTTTGAACTGGATGTTTTGAGATTGGGAAGTGAGAGTACTTTTAAGTTTGTTCTTCATTTTCAAGTTTACTTTGTCTTTGCTTAGTCGTTTTCATTTCCATAGGAATATTAGGCTAAGTTTGTTAATTTCTGGGGGGAAAAAAAGGTAGCTGAGATTTTGATAGAGATTCCATCAAGTTGATGAATAATTGGGAAAAATTGCTCTTTTTTTGCTATGTTGGGTCTTAGTTGCAGCATGTGGGATCTTAGTTGTTGCATGGAGGATCTAGTTCCCTGACCAGGAAAGGAACCTGGGTCCCCCACGTTGGGAGTGTGGAGTCTAAACCCCTAGACCACCAGGGAAGTCCTAAGAATTCCTAGCTTAAAAGAGTCTTTCATGAACACAGATGTCTTTCCATGTATTTAGGTCTTTAGATTCTTTTGATGCTGTTTTGTAGTTTTTAGTGTATAACTTATTTTGTTAATTTTATTACTAACAATGTTATTCTTTTTGTGGGGTTGTAAATGAAATTGCGTTCTTAATTTCATTTTTGGCTTTTATTGCTAGTGTAAAGAAATGCAGTTGGTTTTTGTGTATTGATCGTAAATTCTGCAATCTTGCTGAGCAACTTTTATTAATCCTAATGGTTTTTAAAGTGAATTTCCTTAGGATTCTCTGCATACAGAATGATGCATCAGTAAGTAAGAAATTTAAAATCTTTGTTTTCAATATGCTAGCCTTTAAAATTTTTTTCCTAATCTATTTTCCTCACTAGAACTCTAGTATTATATTGAATAGGCGTTTTTGTCTTGTTCCTGATCTTAGCATGAAAGGAATCAGTGTTTCACTGTTAAATATAGTGTCAGCGATGGGCTTTTCATAGGTATCCTTTATCATATTGAGGAAGTTCTCTTTTCTTGCTCTTGAGTATCTTTATCATAGATAACAACCATATTGGGTTTTGTCAAAAGACTTTTCTACGTGTATGGAGATACTATTTTGGTCTTTTACTCTATTACTTTGGTGCATTACATTGACTGATTATATTTTATATGTTGAACCAACCACCTTGCATTCCTTGGATGAATCCCGTTTGGTTGAGGTGTGTAATCCTTTTTATATGTTTCTGAACTCAGTTTGCCTCTATTTTATTGATAGTTTTTGCAACTCTATTTATAAGGTATATTGATTTATAGTTTTCCTTCTTCTTTTTTTTTTTTTTTTTTTTTTTTTACTGATTTGTCTGGTTTTCACATCAGGGTACTACTTGTCTCAGATGGCGACTTGTGAAGTGTTCCTCTTATTTTTTTTTTTTTTAAATTTGTGAGGGATTGTTATTAATTCTTCTGTAAACATTTGGTAGTATTCACCAGCAAAATCATCTTGGCCCTGGGTTTTTCTTTGTGGGGAATTTTTTGATTACTAATTCAGTCTTTTACTTCCTTAAGCTCTATTTAACTTTATTTTTCTTTTGAGTCAGTGTTTTTAGTTTGCATCTTTATAGGATTTTGCTTATTTTGGTAGAATATTTAATTTGCTGGCACACCATTATTCTCAGAATTTCCTTATAATTTTGTCAGTTTGGTAGGGATGTCTTCTTTCTTTCTTGATTTTAGTAGTTTTAAGCTTTTCTTTTTTCTTTGGTCAGCTTAGCTAAAAACTTCTCAGTTTCATTGATATTTTCAAAGATCCAACTTTTGTTTTGTTGATTAGTCTCTGTTAAATTTTTAAAATTTCCTTTATTTCCACTCTATTCTTTATTATTATTATTTTCCTTTTGACTTTAGGGTAGTTGGCTTTGTTTTTTTATATTTTTAAGGTGGAAGGTTATTAATTTGAGGTCTTTCTCTTTTAAAATACAGGTATTTATAGTTATAATTTCACTTTAATCACTGCTTTATCTGCATCCTATAAATTTGGGTATGTTTTGTTCTCACTTTTATTAACCTCTACATATTATCTAATTTTTCTTGCAATGTGTTATTTGACCCATTGGTTATTTAGTATTGTGTTGTTTAATTTTCACCTATGTGTAAATTTCCCATATTTACTTCTGTTATTTATTTTTGTTCCACTGTGGTCTGAGAACATAATCTGTATAATTTCAGTTCTTTTAAATTTACTGAGATTTATTTTATGGCCTAACAAATGGTCTGTCCTGAAGAATGTCCCATGTGCAGTTGATGAGAATATATTTTGCTGTTGTATGTATGTCAGTAAGGCCACCCAGAATGCTGGTTACCCCTGGATGGGAGGATTATGATTGGGGATGGGTTCACAGGGTGCTAAGGGGGTTGTCATGCTGGATATCTCTAATCTTTGGTGAATACATGAGCATTTTATTATTTCTCTATTAGATGTACATATATATTTTTATTCATCCATATATTTTACTGTTAAATATATTCAGCCAGCCATGAGACTTATTTTGTGTCAGTCCCATGTTCTGCTTACAGAGAAAATGGCTTAAGGACCAGGATAAGCTACAAGCGTTCTGGATTTTTGAGAATATCAGGAAGAAGAATAAGTGTTTGCTATGAGCACAAAAGTGCTTTTGCACTTGCCTTCTCATGGCTAAATGAGATGGTGTTTTTAAAAGTTAGCTTTGAGAAAACAAGTGCATGTTAAAGGAGATACTCAAATTCTTGCAGTAGTATTAGAATCTGAGCAGACTTTACTGTCCCCAGAAGGATTTTATGTCAGGTAGCATACATAAGGGACTTCTCAGCTGGCTAAGTGGTGAAGAACCCACCTGCAATGCGAGAGATGTGAATTTGGTCACTGGGTCAGGAAGATCCACTGGTGAAGGAAGTGGCAACCCACTGCATTATTCTTGCCTGGGAAATCCCATGCGCAGAGGAGCCTGGCGGGCTACAGCCAGACATGACTTAGTGACGGCACAGCAGCGGTGGCATTTATAAGGCTGTGTCACTGTGAGTTCCTCTGCAGGTACAAAATGATAGCCAATGCCTGATGTTAGAGTTTTGTATTTAGACTAGTCATCCTACCTTCCAGGTGTCTACACACAAGTGATTATAGGTTTAGAGAATGTTTTCAGAGGCAACCAAAACATTATAGACACAGGCAAGAGAGGTTTGCGGTGTGACCAAGAGAGTGTGGGCTTTTACATCCTGGGCAAATCAAGAACTTAATGCTGAGAAAATTGATGTCATAAGAAAACATGATGTCCTGAAGTGACTTCTGCAGTGTGAAAAGAACTGAGATAACATAGGGCATTAAATGAAATTTCTGAATAAATACCTAAATGGGCCAGAGAGTTAAATTAATGTCAGATGACTTTGCAATTTGTTTCTGGAAGCAGTCTCCACTCACAGTTCTTTTGACTGCTATGATCAAAGGAAAGATCCTTTGACATGCCAAGAAAAGTTTAATGCAGGCACAGCTTAAGAAATATTAATGAGTTACTGGACAGGTAAGTGTGAAAATAAAGGCTACAGTTGGGTTTCAGCACAAAGCTGAAAATTTTTCTTACAAATTACACAGACAGAAAAAAAAAATTCTCTGGAAAAAAAAAAAAAAGTGAATCAGGACGAGAGTAACTGATACGGAGGTTGGTTTCTAATTATAGTGCCACAAATTAAACAAGAAATCTTTACTTACAACAATGCCTAGGGCAATTCAGTTAGCTCTATTGGAGGGAAGGTTTGGCAAAATTAATGCTGTTAATAAATGACAGAGATTTTAAGTATTATATTGTATTAACATTTAAATGTGGATTTTTCCAGGTTTCTGGGGAAAAGCAAAAACAAATCAAATGAAAACATTTTGTGTACTCAGCACTATAGTGAGTAGTGGGGCAAATCAAATGAACAATGAATGAAATATATTTCCTTCTTGTGTAGACTTTATAATCTAGTTAGGGAGACACCATCTGGGTGAAATAATGAGATAAAAATATGAGGCAGAATCAGGATACTTGCTCTCGTGGACGATTCTTAGCAACCTCACTCTCTGGGTACTGGTAAAGAACTAGGTAGTGAAAGCATTTGCTGCTTGACCACCCAGGGCCCCTCATTCATTCTTACTGATTTCTAATTGTACCTCCTTTAGCTTATATGCAAAAATCGCAATGCCTCCTAGCGGTTCTTTGTTATAGAGCTTTCTACAAATTAAAAACAGGAATTTAAAGGAATGAAAATTGCTTGGAGCAGGAGCATTGGAAATGATAAAAGAGCAACTAATACTGAGAAAGAAAACATAAAGTCATTCATACGCATGACTTGGAAAGCAGAACCAGCTGAGAACATTTAGCAAAGGAGCAAGCAAGCAAGCCTTCCCCTCTGTTGCCCAGTGCGATGGCTGATAGCCACGTGCTGACTTCATCATTAACAATATGTTTATAGCTTTTGTATATATTTGATTAAGCCAGAAATTGTGTAATACGTTTGGGAAATCTTTCCATCAAAATTAGTTCAAACACAACCTTTTGGCATGCAAAGGGAATAAGCTTTAGTTCTCAGGACGAATCACAGTGGACCACCTCATTACCCAACCATACTGGATAAATGAGGCATTACTCTATATCGTTGAGTCTGCTATTGTGTGATGCAGGACATATTTTCTATATTATTATAAAATAAAATTATAATGCGATTTTTGCAATATCATAACTTTTATAGTGGTTCCTAAGGCAGCAAACTAGCCAGATTTCAGTCACACTAATGAAAGGATCTTCTGGATCAAATGGCTTATTAAATAAACTCAAATGAAAATAAGTATATATTTCATGTAGGTCTTCTGTTTTAATATTTGAATATAGAGTTTTTCAGTGTTCTGGGATAGTGCACAGCACAGTAAAAGGCAATGGCAAAGAATATCACTACCCATGCATATTTTATTGTAAAAAGAAAACTGTGCATCTAGATTTGTGATTGGAACAGAGTCTAAGGGATATTTATCATGATGGCAACACTGATTTTGGAAAAACAAAAGAAGATGAAGGAAGCAGAAACCCAGGCTTAAGCAACAGCAGGTTTTTCTTTTATTGATTATTAATTTATTTTGTGGGATTTCAACAGTGAAAGAGACCTGGGAAACCATAAAATCAATCCCTCAAATTGAAGTTGAAAGAAGTGAATCATTTCTTGTACCCACCGAGTGGTAGTAATTAACTTGAGGGCATCTCAGTTACTCTTCTATTAAGCAGTTTTCTTAGGGAATCAAATTTATTTTAGTTTACTTATTGGATTCATCCTCAGCACTCAAGGTGCTTTTGAAGGATATGATGCAAATTGTTAGCATCATTTAACATTTATTGAATTATAGCATCACATGACTTAGAGCAGACACTAGACTTAATGAGAAAAGCAAGATGTTCCATTCCCAGTTTACAGAGAGAGTAACCAAGACAGGTGGGAGGGGAAAGACTTGCTCAAAGTCAGACAAAATTTTGAGAGGCCACTAGGACCCAGTTTGCTTATCCTTGGTAGATTGCTGTTTTCACTTGTACATAAGCTGAATTTGCTGGGAAAATATATATCATGAAGAAATAAAATGTACTGAGAAAAAGAAGAGTTAATTTTTGAACTTGGGAATATAGTTGGGATGTGTAAGCATAAATAATTGCAGGAGTGGTGGTTAAAGTCCTGTATTTACTTAGCTATCATTCTGTTTGCATTTGTAATCAGTCTCTGCCAATTGCTATTTGTTACTAGCCAACAAAAGAAGGGAGGGACAGGAATGGGAAATAGTGAACCCAGATTATCTTTTATAAGTGTGTAAATTGATGGATATGGTAGATTTTTTCAGTGTAGAAACTTAAAGTTCTGTACCTCGTTCTGTTTCAGAAAACATTTTGGTTGTGTCAGTAGACCCAGAGCCAAAGGGTTTATTTACAATCCTCTTTTCCAACTGGAATGAACAAAAGGGAATCCTAGATCACAGAGGATTTTAGTCTCTCAGTTGGGACTCTTCAAACCCCTCAAATACACAGACAGAGCTGACTCTGAGCTCTTTCTACGCTGTTTCCATGATCATGGCTGCTCACTGTTCTGTTCCATCCCAAACTCTGCTGTGATTTCAACCCTATGTCTCTGGCTGAAGCAGGCTGCTTGGAGTTCTGGGTTGACATTTGTGTATATGGAGGGGCATGTGTCTTTCTTTCTTTGGGTTTGGCCCTGTCACTAAGTCTATAAATAGGATATTAATTCTCTGTACTTCTTCCTGGGAAATTCCAACTTTGGCTGGAATTTTATATTTTAGAATTTTCTGTCCATGTAATTAAGTCTTTTTGGCCTCCTGTTCTCTGCCCCCAACATCTTATTTTATTCGTTTATCTCAAATAAAGGGATTTCTACTGAAGGGGAAAGAAAGTGGGACTAGGGAATGATGAATACTAGAGATGAATTAATGTATTACAACCCAAAATGATTGTTTTTGACTCATGACTTCTGAAAATATACATGATAGATCTTCAACATTAGGAAAAAGTGAACAAAAAGAAAGAGAAAATGTTTACTGTGTTATTGATCTTCCTTAACTGAATTCTTTCATCTCAGAAATAAGCTTGTACAAAAGCTTCTGCTTGTACCTGCTGAGTAGATGTCTGCTTCTGAATCCACATCATTCCTATTGCTTCTGCCATTTCCCAGACCTTGTCAATGGCCACCTCTTCTCCTACAAACAGAACCATACAAAGCATCTGAAGGTCTCCTCATTTCTAAAGGGATAAGAATTTGTTTCTGAACTGAAAGGAACTTTTTCCTGACAAAATCTGATCAGTTGAGGATAAAACAAACTAACAGGTCAATACTGCTTTCCTGGTGACAGCCCTGAGTGGGTGACCCAGGAAAAAGATCCAGTACAAATGAAAGGCAAAAATAAAAGGAGTTACTGTGCTCAAGCCCAGGAGGGGTGAAGGACACACCAACAGTGATCATGGATATTCCAAGTATAGTTACTATCATAATAGATTGGATTAGAGGAGAAAATTGTGAATGTTTGGGGAATAAGGAGACTTGAATGAAGAGAAGACTTTAGAGGCGGCTGTAAAAAATGTCTGAGAAGAAAGTAGAGGTTGGTAGTTTCAGACACAGGGGTGGTTATGCTGAGTGTGTCTGGGGAAAACAAACTGACTGTAGATACATGAGAGAGTGAAAGATGAATCCAGGAAAAAAGCCTATTGCAGAGGTCTGAAATATTTATACTCGAATTGGTTGCCAATGGTGTTTAAGCATGATTGTAAATCAGTTTGAAGTTGGAGAAAATTGAAGGGTGGACTAGAAAGACTGGAAGGGAAGTAGAATTAGCAATCAGGAGAATTTTGTAATAGCATAAGTGAGAAATCTTGAAAATCTAATGCCCAAATTTCACTGGCTATGTCTTCATGAAGCCAATGAAGCTAGTGATCAAATAAGCCCTAGATCCCTTAGTAAATTTAGTAAAAATCTCTGGAAACCCTCCAGAAGAATATCAAATTTGCACATACTTAGAAAATGTTGCTTATATTTCAGGGTGTTTATAGATCCCTGGGAACCAGGAAGCATTTAGGAAACTATGAGCTACGAGCTAAGCACCTTTGAGTCTGAATGACTTGATTGGCATTTGAAAAATGAATCAGTTATATAACAAAAATTGTTTACCATTTTGACATAATGTAGATTGGCATTTCACAACTTTTTTTAAAAATAACCTGAAATGGAGGTCATGGTCAAACAATTTTGGCAATGACTGCACAACTCTGTTATCCTCTGGAAAATGAATATCACATACCGTCATGTTAAATATTCTACAGTAAAGAACACTGACTTAACTCTGTTTACTCCAGGGCTTCTAGCCATTAATCCAATGGTTGTCAGAACCTGTCCATGCAGCCTTCACCCAGAGACACCTGTTAAATTGTTTCACAGTCTTTAGATATAAATGGAACTCAGGCTCCAAGGACGTCAAGTCCCTTTGGATCTGCCTTAACCTCTCTCAGCCCTCCTTCCTGTGAACCAGGAGATGCACATTCTGGCCAGCTAACCAGCTGTGTGATCTTGGAAAAGTTGTGTGCCTCGGAATTCATTTCTGGAAAAGAGGAGGGCGAATATCTATGCCCTGTTATCAGTGGTCCTCAAAGCTGAATGTTCATGAGAATCACCGAGAAGACTTCTCAGAGCCCCATTTCAGAGTTTCTGAGTGTGAAGACAGGGCTGAAACCTGAGAATGTGCATTACTGTGGAGTTCCCAGATGATGCCACTGCTGAGGGTCCACGGACCAAGCCTTGAGAACTGCTGCTCTAGTATGTTTAAGGTCCTGTGAACACTTAGACTCTTTCTCATTTAAGTCATTTCTTCTCCAGAGCTGGTGACTAACTCACTGCCTGCTAACTCACTGCTCCTGTTTTGAGTCGGCAGGGCCACACAATTCTCCATGTGTTATTTTTATGATGGTCACTATTGGTGTTTTCTGAGGAAGGCTTTATCATCATTCCTGTTGCTCTTGCCATTTCCCTGTCCTCGTCAAAGGCAGCCTGTCTAGTACAAACAAAGTCATACAGAACATATGCTTTTTATAATTTTTGATACAAATGAACTTCTTCACAAATCAAACAGACTTAGAGCACACACTATGGTTTTTGAGGGGATGAGATAGGGAGTTTGAAATAGACAGGTATACATTTCTATATTTAAAGTGGACAACCAGCAAGGACCTATACTGTATAGCACAGGAAACTCTGCTCAATGTCATGTGGAAGCCTGGGTGGGAGGGGAGTTTGGGGGAAAATGGATACATGTGTATGTATGGCTGAGAACTTTTTTCTGTCCACCTGAAACTATCACAATATTGTTAATCAGCCAATGTATTTGTAAACTCCAATACAAAATTAAAAAGTTTTAAAACAAAAAAAAAATTCAGATGTGTAGAGAGGACACTAATGAAGTATGTCACTGTTGCTGACATGGTATATGGCAAAGATTTTTTTTTGACTAGAGGATGATTACTTTGCAGCAGTTTGATGGCTTTTGCTGTCCATCAGCATGAATGGGCATTAGGTATACATATGTCCCTTCCCTCTTGAACCCCCTCCCACCTCCCTCCCAACCTCCCACTCCTCTAGGTTGTCACAGAGCACTGGCTTTGCGTTCCCTGCATCGTGCATCGAACTCCCACTGGCTGTCTCTTCATACACCCTGAGGAAACCAGAATTGAAAAAGACACATGTACCCCGATGTTCACCATACCAGTATTTACAATAGCTAGGGCATGGAAGCAACTTAGATGTCCATTGACAGGTGAATGGATAAGGAGGTTCTGGTACATACACACAGTGGAATTACTCAGTTATAAAACGGAATGCATTTGAGTCAGTTCTAATAAAGTGGTTGAACCTAGAGCCTGTTATACAGAGTGAAGTTAAGTCAGAGAAAGACAAATATCATCTATTAACACATGTATGTGGAATCTAGAAAGATGGTACTGATGGTCCTGCTTGCAGGACAGCAAAGGAGACAGACACTTTGGACACAGAGGGGGAAGGAGTGGGTGGGATGATTTGGGAGAATGGCTTTGAGGTATATAGCAAACTTTTTTGGATACTACATATTTGATGAATCAAGCCAACATGCAGTTAGACTTGGTAATACAAAGAACCTATTTACATGACATTTCTGTTAGGGGAACACTGCTCTGTTTAATGTGTATGTGAGTGTAAATGCTTCTCAAACACGGGAAGGATTCCCTCTATTCAAAATGCATGGAAGTAGCTTCTACAGCCAGGGCTGGGGCAAAGTGATGACATTGATAAAACTTGACTTTGGGGCCCCTTCACTTTGTGTTCAGTCATTTAATAAATATTTACCGATCATTGGCATAGAAGGCATTAAGCTAGATCCTTTGGGGGATGCAAAAATAAATCAGATCAAATCCTTGCCCGCAATGGAATTTATAACCTAGTGTGAGACTTAAGATGTGTGCATTCATGGAGACAGTGAGCAGGGCTGCTGCTTTATCAGCTGGGCTCAGTGACAGCAAATCTAATTACTAGCTATGTGACCTTGGACAGTTTATGTAACCCTGTGAGCCTCAGCTTCATAATGGTGGGTGAAATTATGCCCCATAGGATCAATTATGGCTTCATTGTAAAAACCCCTATGAAATACTTTCTGCCATGTTCAGAATATATTGTGTATTCAATAAATGTAGCAGTTTTTAAAACTATCATCCTAAAAGTAGAGTGATAAATATAATAGATAATTTTTGAATGCTTATTATGTGTTGGATATTCAACTGAGAATTTTTCAGTTGAATGTATTACTTCATTTGTCCTACACCAACCCTTAAGAAACATAGCGTTTCATTTTGAAGATGAGAAACAGACTTCAGGGGCCTTAAGTAATTGTCCCAAGGGGCTGCAGCTTACAAATGCCTGAGCTGGCACTTCAACACCACCATTCTGTTGCTAGAGCTTGTACCCTTAACCACAATGTATAATGCAACTTAGTGGCTTCCCAGGCAGCTCAATGGTAAAGAATCCACTTGCGAAACAAGGGACATAGGTTCACTCCCTGGGTCAGGAAGATCCCTGGGAGAAGGAAAAGGGAACCCACTCTTGTATTCTTGCCTGAAAAGTCCCATGGACAGAGAAGCCTGGTGTACTACAGTCCGTGGGGTCGCAAAAGAGTCAGACACAATTTATCAACTGAACAATAACAACTAAATCAATGCTCAAAGAGGGATAAACAAGATGTTTGAGGAAGTCAGAGGTAGGAGCAAAAACGTCTGTCTAGGAGGAACTGCTACTATGATAAAGACTTAAAATTTGAACTGGGGCTTGAAAGAAAGGGGATTTTGGCTCTACATGTTTTCAGCTACTCTTTTCTTATTAAACATATTTATTGATTCTATAAATATATATCCAGCACTTATTTTGCATCAGGCATCATGGGGTGTCAGAGATGCAGCAGGCAGTAAGAAGGACAGTATCACTGATTCAGTGTTCATATCTTCATGCAGCCTCTGATCCATAGGGGGAGGTGCCATTCAATAGACACTTAATGAGTAATTATGAGGGAGAAATTTAGAATGCTGTTGAATTTAGGTACTATGAACTGAGGGCTCACTCCATCCTGGGCTGTGCTACGTGTCATGGAAGACACAGACATGAAGTGAAGATGTTAGTCTGTTCTGCTCAGTAATTAGACTTCCCTGAGAAGAACTTTAGGTTTTCTTCATCTTTCTCACAGCTGTATATTCCTTCTTTCATTGGAAATGTTTCCAATCTGAAATACATTCATTGGTAGTCACTTGTGAGCTCTGAATTTTTAAAAACTAATGTGATTGGATAACATTATAAAACTATTGACCTATTCCTGCCCCTCCCCTACTTTTATTATTGATTGCTGTCTTCTACCATACCCCTCCATTCATGTAGCTAGAGTTTGGTCCATGCATTGCCTAAGAAAATGGGTAATACAGGGCAGGAAATAGAGAAAGGTCAGTCTTTCTGGTTCTAGTTTCTAAGAGCCTATTTCCTGAAAGGGAGGGATAGGACTTTTGGCATAACCCACTCCAGTTGGAAGGGCTCCCTGGGCAGAGAATGCCATTAGCAATGTTGGACAATGACTGGGATTAAATTTCTGCTTTATCTCATCTGTGAATGAGGCATTGAAAAAATATTCAGTTAAATTAAAAATAAAGGTTATTACTTCTTACTTGATGGCATTAGTAGATAATATTGGAATCCATTGCACTGATTCATGCTAAGATTTATAATCCTTCCCAGGTAACTTTTAATATGATATTCACTCATTCAGCAAATATTTCCTGAGCATCTCTCTATCTTGTACCAGGGAAGAGGTAGAAACTAGTATGAGAAGTTGGAGCAAGAATAGACACAGTTCTTGCTGAATAATTTTTATTTTT